>NW_017729024.1:76890821-76899844 GCF_001723915.1 Gavialis gangeticus
CCTTTGACCCGTTCATATCTAAGTCTGACACTAAGGGATGCTGAACATCTGCATCATCCATTGACTTTGTAGGTAGTCTAGTTAGCATCTGTCAGGTACAGCTGACAAGTGGTTGTTGGGTTTTTTGGGGGTTTTTTAAGACTAGAGATTGAAGTACAAACTTATTTTTCTCTTCTTGTACTTAAAGACTATTATCCAGAGTGTCTTTCCTCCCACCTTGGGTGACATCTTTCCTCTTGTGTGTAGTGTAGATGCCTAAATACCATAGTGATGAGCATAGTGTAAATACTAAGTAACTACATCTTTTAAACTCTCCAGTTGTATAAAGCAAGACTGTCCTGCTTGGGCATGAGTGGAATCGCATATGGTACTGGGAACCCCTCCCCTTAGTGTGGACTGCAGCAGTGTGTGTAGCCCCCCCGCCCCCATCCCCTGAGCAGCACCAGTGGCATGTGGCCCCTCCACCACTGTATGGCAAAGGGAGAGACAGCTGCAGGGGCTTGCAGGCTGCATGCATCTCAAGAGCCACCAGTTGGACAGCCCTGGTATAAGATACGATTTTCCCTGGTAATGTTCTTAATTTTCCAAAGACCTAGAGTGTTTTTCCTTCTGTTTCCATTACTTTTCAGGATTGTCCTCACAAAACCAGTATTTTAAGTTTTTCCTTTTTGTCTGTCTCCTGTTTGTGTTTTCTTACCTTTCTTCCACAGCTCCTGTGTCAGTGAATGCTTCATTATTTATCTGAATAAACATAGTATCATCTTACACTTCCTAGCTATATCAGAAGCCAAAATCAATTTGTTTCTTTGCTATGTTTTTAATTTTACTGAGTAAAACAATTGCTAACAGTCTTTAGGTGTGTCTTGAGCTTGTCTTATTGACTATAGTAATTTAAAACACTTTTATTAAAATGATGAAAATTAAGTGTTGAACAGGGCTCAAACTTTAGGGTTGTTTGTTTCCCATAAAATGGTTGAACTAAAAAAGTTCTACATTTCTAGGTCCAAGGGTAGCCCAGGATGGCTGCAGCTTCATATGATCAGTTGTTAAAGCAAGTTGAGGCGCTAAAGATGGAAAACTCAAACCTTCGACAGGAATTAGAGGACAATTCAAATCATCTTACAAAACTGGAAACTGAGGCATCTAATATGAAGGTATTGCAAGTATCTGTTTCTATACATGTTATTGCTTTTAATGTTATCTGTTTTACCCCAAATATTTCTGTATGTATACTTTACCAAACTCTATATACTCCAGGACTTTTCTGTGGTTTTAGCTTCTTACAGAAGTCCTTGTGTAATACCTTTGAAGGAAAACCTTACTGATCATGGCTATTAACATTCATAAATGTTATTAAATACAAAATAACAATGATGTCTTACTACTGTATCTAGAAATATCTTTCTGTTTAGGTATCATCTACTGTTCTTGTGTGTAATAAAGAGCTGTACCATTTTACCATTACTGTACTTCTTAATGGGGAGTCCAGGCAGCTGACAGTTTATGACAAAACAAGATTGCATAGTTTTTAAATTCATGAAACACTGGACTATTATACAGCATTTCAAGATATTTTTCACTGCAAAAAGTGAGATTGGTGCTTATTAAATATCACACTAATTGATTTAATAAAAAATTCCAAGACAAATTGAACTTAAAATACTGGTGCAAAGTTTTAGGCTTGCTGAACAACAGTTGTCTCTCTGTTGCATTACTTCTTTACATAACCAAGTGGCAAATAAGTTTTCATTTTAATTTAATTTTGTAAAATGTTTCTTTGCTATTGGATGCAGTGATTCTTTTTTTAAAGATATTCTTTGAATTTTCTACCTTTCAGCACACCGATTATATGGTGTAGCTTCACTGTATCATAGCCACTCTTATTACTCTTTTCTGAATAATTGCCACCAGCCATGTCAGCACTTTGAAGAATTGAATTGCTTTTAATGCAGTTATATTTCTACTCCTTGCATTGCCCTTTAAGAGTCCATGAAATTGGTGCTCTGTCCTGAGATTGGAATTAAATTATAGCCCTGTAGACCTTTATGTATGTTATACATTTACTGATACATCTTAAACTCTGAATAAAACTAATGTGTATATAAGCTTTAGAAATTATGGTTGTTGTTTTTGAGGACAACATTACAGTTTGCTAATACATTCCCTTCTTTACCCCTTCCACTGTTGTCCAAAGCGAGACAGGGTCACAGCCCCCATTGGATTTGGTTCATGGAGCTGGGAGGCTTTGGTGGAGTTGAGCAGGGTAGAGCATTCTCCTGTGCTGCACCATGCTGTGCTGCTGCTGCAACAGTGGGGAGAAGTCCTGGGTCCCTCTGATTTGAACTCGGTCATTCTAGTTCACTGTCAGAAAACAGTGCTGATCACTGCCCTAAGGGTCTGTAATGAGAGAGCGGAAGAGAGCGAATTCCTACGCTGCCTGTTCTAGAGCAAGGAATTGAATTTGTGTTGAACTTGGGTCTTTTACCAAGGGGAGTGCCTTAACCACTGGGAACTTGGGTCTTGTACCAGGAGAGTGCCTTAACCACTGGGATTTTTCTCTCCTTCTGGCCTGGTGGAGTTATTCTACTTGGTATACATCAGTGGTTTTCAACTTGTTTAAACTCGAGGCACCCGTTGGAAAATAATCTGCTCTTAGTTTTCGCTTGTTTTTTGACTGCAGAGACATACTAGAGTAATTCTTCTGTTGCAAGGGACTCAAAGATCACAGCAGGTCAGACTGTGGATTCTTAATTGGAATCTCTGGGTTTATCCTGTGGTTCATGTTTGCACACCAAAAAACGTGAATATTTTGTGGCACCCCATGGCACCCTTAAAAGGACCACAAGGCATAACCTGGTTAATTACCATTAATATACATAATTAAGTTTTCCTTAAACCATTGAAAGTGGACCTGGCTCCATAATTTGGGCATTGTGGCACTAACCTGGTATGGGGAAAATGCAGGTTTGCTCTCTGTCTGATTTGAAAACAATAAAAACACCCTAAAAACCTTCTGACCAATTTAAGATATGTAAATATTGCTGTTTACTTTCCTGTCAGGTGAGAACAGCACTTCAGGGTAATAAAATATAATTTATAAATAAGTACCATATTTCCTAAAATACAAGATTAGATTTTCCCCCAATCAGCATAGAGGGGAAAAGCCCCTCGTCTTACATTCAGGTACAAGGAAACCACATTAAATACATTGTATATCTTTGAACTGCTGCTAAAAGCAGCATGTGATCAGTAATGGAAACAAACTGTGAAGTTGATTAAATACAACCAGCACTGAACGTGAGTATGTAGTACATACTTATATTGGGCAAACATTCTTACGTGAACCTATCACAAGGATAGCACAGCCCATTTGAGTAAGCTAGATGGTAGTGAGCACTGAGCGCAGTCCCTCTTACTACTGACTTTTTTTCAAGTTATTGTGAGCCACTACACTGCATAGAGTCCAACTTCTTCCTCTTCACTCCCACAGCTGAGCTGCATGTTTCTTTCCCATTTCCAGTGTTTCCTGTTTCTTTGCCACCCTTAAATGCTTGGCAAACATCACTAGGAGTCAGAGGAGGGGAAGGCTGCAGTGCTCTGGGTCAGAATACAAGGGGGTTGTGGGGAAAGGGACTTAACAGTGGGGGGTCTACTACAGACCACCCAACCAGGGGGAAGAGCTGGACTGGGAATTCTTGGGTCAGCTTGTGCAGGCATTTATGTCAAGGGATGTGGTCGTCATGGGTGATCTAAACTACCTGGACATTTGCTGGGCAGGACAGTCAGCCAGGTCTGACCGCTCATGTACGTTCCTTGCTGAGTTGCAAGACCTCCACCTAACGTAGGAGATGAACAGTCCCACCAGGGGGAATGCCCTGCTGGACCTGACCCTGGCCACGGGTGGTGACCTGGTGAGGGGACTCCAGGTTCTCGACCACCTGAGTGATAGCAATCATCGCCTACTGGAATTCACCATCCAGCGCAGGGTGTCAAGGGCCTGCAGCAAGGCAGTAATCCTTGACTTTAGGAGGGCCGACTTCGACAAGTTGAGGAGATCGGTAGGAGAGGCATTGCGGTCCCAAAGAGTAAGGGAACTAGGTGTCCAAGACGAGTGGTTGTTCCTTGAGGAATTGATCCTCCGAGCCCAAGGGGTGACAGTCCCAGTGTGAGCCAAAGGGGTCAAGAGTGCTCAAAAGCCCCCTTGGCTCACCAAAGGCACTCAGGGACGTCTGAAAGCCAAAAAGGAGGTGTACATCCAGTGGAAGTGGGGGGTTATCACCAAAGAGGATTATACTTCCATAGTGCGAGTCTGTAGGGTGGCTGTTAGGAAGGCTAAGGCGGAGATGGAACCAGGGCTAGCAACAAGGATCAAGGACAACAAAAAGTCCTTTTTTAAATACATAGGGAGTAGAAAGAATGCACCAGGCAATGTGGGGCCCCTGCAGAATACGCTTGGCAATCTGGTGGTTGCACCAGATGAAAAAGTAGACCTTTTTAAGAAATTCTTTACCTCTGTTTTTCTCCATCTCCCCCACTGGGATTCAGGATGGACTCAGGAGTGACTCCGCCAGGCCTAGGGTCAGGGAAGACCGAGTTAGGGAACTTTTGGAGGGGCTGGAAATGTTCAAATCCCTTAGGTGCTGAGGGGATTGGTGGGGGTCATCGCGGGACCCTGGCACGGCTTTACGAGCACTCATGGTGCTCTGGCCAGGTGCCAGAAGACTGGAAGAAGGCCAGTGTAGTTCCCATTTTCAAAAAAGGGAGGCGGGAGGACCCAGGCAACTACAGGCCCAGTAGTCTTACTTTGGTCCTGGGGAAGCTTTTTGAGAGAATTATCCAGGAGCACATCTGTGTGGGACCAGCAGGAGGGAGGATGCTCAAGGGCAACCAGCATGGGTTAGTTAAAGGCGGGTCCTGTCAGACCAACCTGATAGCCTTCTGCGATCAGGTCACAAAATCCTTAGATGCAGGTGTTGCAGTGAATATAGTCTTTCTGGACTTCAGGAAGGCCTTCGACACTGTCACCCCATTCTCATTAAAAAGCTAGGTGACTGTGGCATTGATGCCTACACGGTCAGATGGGTCGCAAATTGGCTAGGGGGCCACACCCAGAGAGTGGTGGTGGATGGGTCATATTTGACCTGGAGGGAGGTAGGCAGTGGAGTCCCCCAGGGCTCGGTCCTCGGGCCCGTAGTGTTCAATTTTTTTATTAGTGACTTGGACGAGGGGGTAAAAAGCACCCTGTTCAAATATGCTGATGACACCAAGATTTGGGGTGAGGTGGGCACGCTAGAAGGGAGGGAAAGGATACAAATGGACCTGGACAAGGTTACAGGGGTGGGCGAATGTGAATAGGATGGGATTCAACACTGACAAGTGCAGGGTGCTGCACTAGGGCAGAAAAAACCAGCAGCATACCTATAGGCTGGGGAACTCCCTTCTCAAAAGCACTGTGGCAGAAAAAGATCTTGGAGTCATTATCGATTCTAAAATGAACATGGGCTGCCAATGTGAGGATATGGTCAGCAAGGCTAACCACACCTTGTCATGCATCCACAGATGGATCACGAGCAGGTCCAAGGAGGTGATCGTCCCCCTCTATGCCACACTGGTCAGGCTGCAGTTGGAGTACTGCGTCCAGTTCTGGGTGCTGCACTTCAGGAGGGATGTGGCCAGCATCGAGTGGGTGCAGAGGAGGGCCACTCACATGATTGGGGGCAGCAGGACAGGCCCTATGAGGAGAGGCTATGGGACATGAACCTGTTCAGCCTTCACAAGAGAAGGCTGAGAGAGGATCTAGCGGCCATCTATAAACTTACCGGGGGGACCAGAGAGGAATGGGTGAGACCCTGTTGCCTCGAGAGCCTCCCAGAGTAACGAGAAATAACAGCCACAAGTTGATTGAGGGCGGGTTCAGGCTGGGCATCAGGAGGCACCACTTCACAGTCAGGGTGGCCAGGATCTGGAACCAGCTTCCAAGGGAAGTGGTGCTGGAGTCCTACCTTAGGGGTTTTTAAAAGGAGGTTTGGTAACTATCTAGCTGGGGTCATATGAGCCTAGTATTCATTCCTGCCCAGGTGTTGGACTTGATGATCTGCTCAGGTCCCCTCTGACCCTACATCTGTGAAGCAAAGGAGGTCCCAAACTCCTCTGTTGCCCGCTTTCTCAGTCTGTCACATATGACTAGTGTGGCCCTATCCTTTGTGGGGTGAAGATGGCTTTGGTTGCTCTGTGCCTCATCTGCATATAAATTTTTGGAGGATCCCGGGACTCATGACAAGAACACCCAGTTGTGATCTGGGGGCTAATCAGCACATGGATCCTTTGTGGGGGGTATCTGGATATATACTGAGCAGTGCTGCACACAACATTGCGCACACACTGAACAGTGTTGCATGCACTGAGCTGTGGGGTGACCATGGCTTGAAATGCTGTTGACTCTAGTGGGGCCCAGCCCAATGAAGTATGTGGTTAATCGTGAGCTTTTTGGCTTTGAACTGATGTCAAGTGTAGTTTTGTACTACATATAAGTAGGTTCAAAAGTGCTGCTTAAAAATGTGTTTATGGGAGTACCTGTGCTAAAACTTGCAGGAGTTGCAAAATAGTTCAAATGCATTCATTCTGGATGACCTAAGCCTATGGGTACTATATGCAAATTGCTACAACCATGTTTATTTCAAGGTCATTTTTTTTCAAATTAGCTCCTCACTTCCACGTGCTCAGGGAGATGAGAGGAAGATAAGGGGCTTCAGGGGGAAGCAATTGGGTGGAGGGAGGCAGAGGGGCTATCTGACCACCCGTATTTATTTTCCCTGCTGTAGCAATGGAAGGGGGGCAATTTCAAGGCAAACCTCCAAGAATTAGGTTCTACATCCGGGAAATCATAACAAGTTTATAAATTTCCCATATATAGTATCCAATTATTGGGGGGTCGATTTATAATCAGGGTCATCATATATTCAAGTAAATACAGTAGCTATTATATTTTTAATTAATGATCAGCATAATGCTTATATCATTCAATAAAACAGAAAAAAGTTTGTAGAACTAGATAACTGAACTTCCTACGTAAAACTTTAGACTATGGAGTAAGTTGGAATGAAACTGAAGTTTACAACTTTTTCACTCTTTTGAAAACCCTGTAAAATCATAAAGAAACAGAGCTGTCCATACCTTTTCCTAAGTATATTCTTCTTTTTTATCGGAAACAAACCTATGTTTTTTATTTCATGTTTTTAGAAGTGTATTTGAACACCTGATTTATCTTACTACAGATAAAAAATTGTGTTGAATACTGTTAGCTTTAGTTTTCCCTGCCAAAAAAGGATGAATTTTTACAATGACATAAAATAAATTGCATTAGATATCTATTCCTGTAAAATGACCTGAAGAAGGACACTTTAATTTTGTCTAACATCTTTCCCAGCTATTCAGTTGGTTCAATAAAAGATATCGGTTAAACTCTTCCTTCTTGTAAAATTCTGCTGCAAACAAGGTGGTGCGTTTTTGCAGCAAGGTAAATAGAAAATGCCAACACTCTATGCGATAGACTTCTACAAGCTATCTCATACTAAAGTTACAGGTACTTTCTCACATAAGATTTTATAGCAGGATAACTAATGTAGATTTGTTTTCCTGCTGTAACAGAACACTTTCATTGTAGTGCAGTCATAGCTATAGTGGTCTATGTAAGAATTGATTTCATTCCACCTTTCAGCTTTTACGTATTCTGTATAACTCTTCTTCAAATCAGACATTTTACTTTTCTCTCTGTTTTCTGACCATTTTTAGCTATGTATCCTCTCAAGTGAATGAAACACATAAGTTTGTGAACTCAGTTTTGCTGTCAGCACAGAAAACTTTTTAACTTTCCCATCGGTTTGTTCCCATGGAGTAATTCCTCTGTAGAAGTAAATGTACAGTACTAGATTTTGCACTCAGTGCAGAGAATCTGGACTTCTTGCATATTTGGCTATTTTGCACTGTACAGTCTAAGCTGTTGGTAATTTTTTTTGATGTCCATGTAGCATTGTGAGTACATTTTAAGTGCACTTTATTGTGATTCTTGTTTAGATTCTTAAAACCTTGCCTTGGAGTAATACTCTGGAAGTGAGTTCTTATGTTTTAGTATGTTGCAGGATTTCGTTTTATGTTTTCTTAAAAATGTAAATTATGTTCCCAAGTTAAATGCCGAAGAAACAGAGTAAAAATTTTAGATGAAACAGTGAAATTTAATGAATGCAAATTTTTTTAAAAAATATACGATTTACATTTTATGGAGATTATAAATAGCTGCTTTGGCTCAGTATAACCAATCTCTGCCTGAAAAATGTTGGTCACTTTAATACCATAACTCACAAAAATAGTTTCTTAAAACCAGAAAAAGCACAGAAAGATTATGACACCTTGGTGTAGTTGAAAGGAACCATAAAGCTTTAATGGGATAAGTGGCAGCAATAAAGAATAAAAAGAATTGGATACCTTTAACTGTGATTCTGCTCTGTAAACCACATTGACTGTTTCAATTAAGAATAGTTAAAATATGAAACAGAAATATTATCATCCTATTTTAATGTTAAGTATTAACATTAAGAATTAAATACCAGGAATAAGGAAGAGCTGTAACTTACCATATGTTGTGATAATTGGCACCCCTGTTCAATTCCTCCTCCATTCTTTCCATCCATGAGAGATAAGGGCCTGATCCTAGACCTGGGTTTTCGACCCTTCTTTCTGAGCCAGGCTGTTAGGAGGGACATGTGCAGAGGTAAGTGTGCAGGTTCAAGGTATGTGAGAGGGCTGAGTGCTGTGCACAGTGGTAGAGCTAAGGCTAAGGGGGTTGCATAGGGTGGGTGGGGTTATGCTTGGCAGGAAGGAGTGGTCTGTGTGGAGCAGACCTGTACTGGTACCTAACATCACCAGCTGTGCTGGCTGTATGCTGTGCCTTGCATTCCCTGAAGCTTCAGCAGCTTTGGTTCTGTTTGCTCATTCAGCATCGTTTTGCAGCCTATGAACTGTGGCAG
>NW_017729024.1:76904844-76905773 GCF_001723915.1 Gavialis gangeticus
GCTCGGCAGGAAGGAGTGGTCTGTGTGGAGCAGACCTGTACTGGTACCTAACATCACCAGCTGTGCTGGCTGTATGCTGTGCCTTGCATTCCCTGAAGCTTCAGCAGCTTTGGTTCTGTTTGCTCATTCAGCATCGTTTTGCAGCCTATGAACTGTGGCAGCCGGAGACTCCCTCTCTGCTTCTCTTCAGCGACAGGCAGCTCACATGAGGCATGTGTCTTCTGCCTTCTCCACCTGTTCACCTTGGGATTGCCTGCCTGTTACTTCCTTCTGTTTCTCTCCAGAGCTTTTCTCTAGTGTAAAGAGCCTGCAGCTGCATGGGAAAGGGAACTTACAGAGTTCAAATTTCAGGAAGCACCTGCTCCTGCTCCGGGCAGTGCTCTGCACATGGCTGAGATACCCGGATAGCTGCTGTCTCCACCTTGAGCGATAAGAAATACTTATTGGGGAAATCCAAGCACAACTTCTTTCTCTGCTGCTTAGTAATTTGGGGAGGGAATATGCCATTATGCACAGAGGCATCACTTTCTACATCTTAAGATCACTGGGCAAGCAGCCAGCTATACCTGCTGAGTCAGCTGAGAACCTGATCCTGCTGGAGCTGGGCTGCTTCTTGAGTCAGGTGGGCAGCTGCTGCATCCTGCCTGCACTGGAAGCCAAGGGCCCAATCCTAATCCTTCCCCTCCTCTTCCTTTCCTTCCAGAATCCTAGATGCCTCAGCACAGGGGCAGATCCATGATTTCCCAAAGTGGGGTTTAAGAGCAGCAAGCCACACCGTAAGGATGGCTGTACCTCCTGCTCCCAGGCTCTTCTGCCTGCACTAGTGCAGGCAGACTTTTAAAGTCCCAAAAGCAGGTGAATATCCCCCCCTCCCTTGCCTTTCCTGCTTACAGGCATCTTTGCCCCCCCCGCCCCAACTCCCCTGCCTG
>NW_017729024.1:76910773-76915944 GCF_001723915.1 Gavialis gangeticus
CAGGCAGACTTTTAAAGTCCCAAAAGCAGGTGAATATCCCCCCCTCCCTTGCCTTTCCTGCTTACAGGCATCTTTGCCCCCCCCCCCCAACTCCCCTGCCTGCTGCTTTTTTCACTGTTCAGGTGGGGAATCTCCAGAGCCTGTCAGGCTGAGCAGTGGCTGGTCTCAGCTGGGGAGGGGAAAGTGGCAATGGAGTGGTAGGAGAGTAGTTCCCCCCTCCTTGCTTGGAGCAGGCCTGGGAAGGGGAACCGTTGTCTATCCTTGCTGCCATTGTTCCTGTCCCCGTATGAGCCCAGCCCCTGCTCAGTGGGCTCTGGTGTTTCCCACCCCTGGGTTAGCTGGAAAAGTTAGGCAGGGAAGGGGTAGGGAGGGGCCTGTCTTTGAGCAGGAAGGGGAAGAGAAGGACTATTTTTACACGTTTTATGGAGTTCAAAAAGTCCATGGGGGCCCCTGTGTTGCAGTGTAATCCAAAAGGAGGATGCAGTCATGCCACTGCACCCCCTCTGGATCTCCCCTGCCTGAGCATTGTTAAATGCATTTATTTTTCATGACAGCTACTTTTAAGTAAAGCTACTAATGTGGTTTAGAAAGCAACTTGTGTTTTACAATACACTCCTTTAAACAAATGGAATTTGAAATACAGGCAGTCCTCAGCTTACAACGTTTCAAGTTACGTTTATAAATTGACACCCTGTTTCAACTTTATGACATCAGTTTCGACTTTACAACGCTTGATCTGATGCAGTGCCACTCCAGTGAAAAAGTTCGCTGCTTCGCTCATCTCCCTGGAGAACATCTGTCTAAACGTCCTTGGACATTTTCTTTAAGAAAGCAGGCAAGACTCCAGGAAAACCTGCAGCCAAGGCTCCTAAGAAGACTCTAGCCAAGAACCCTTGAAAAAGTCCAACAAAGAGCTTTTCAAAAAGTCCAGCAAAGTCACCTCAAAGAAGTCCTTCCAAATCAATATGATTGCTGTTTACAATATGAAAACGTTAATGTAGCTAAACAAAAAACTAGAACTCTTGGTTCCAAAATGATACCTTTTATTAGACCAACTGGAAAATGGCAAGAAAATTGTCCTTTTCTGCAAGGTTTCAGGATCAAAGTCCCTTCATCAGGCTCTGGGAAAAGTGTAGATGGTACAAGATGGTAAAATGTCCCCATAGGTAGAAAATAAACTTCATTTTTGCACAGAGGGAGCTGAAGATGGAAGTCTGTTCCTCTGGGTCCATGAGAGTGTCTTTGTGAGCTGTGTTGAGTAGCTCTTTGATGTGTTGATCAGGTAGAATTCCTTCCATGGAGGTGTCAGATGGCAGGCAGGGAGGCAAAAAACTTCCTCGTTCTGTTTTAAAATCCAAAATTAGCTAAAATTCGGCATCTTCCATGTTTCAGGGGTGTACTTGGTAGCCATGTTGGTCGGAGACAAGAAGACATATTAATGTAGCTATATTACTCATCTATAATTAATCGAGTACACAATTCTGGGGTATTTTTGGTGACAATAGGATATCGGGCCTTGGTTCAGGAACCAATCCCTCATTTTATAACATTGTTTCTTATGAGAAAATTGGTTCCGAATTACAATGTTTCAACTTAAGACATGGTTTTCAGGAACCAATTGTGTTGTAAGTCCAAGGGCTGCCTGTATATTACCTAAAAGTTACTTAGCTCATTCCTTCCCATTCTCTTGGATTCATTGAATTCCAGCTTCTTAACTCATAATATTTATAAGACAATTTGTCTGGGAACCTGTTGTTTGTAAATTAGAGGAATAAAAACATTAGATTTATGAAGTGCTTTCAACCCTGTTTCCTCTGGCTAACGTGAAAATATTTGTCTTCTCATGTCTGATATAAAATAGACAGAAGATCAGCAGGTAAGGTGCAATCAAAGCAGATTTACCAAGTTGCATATTGAAAATAAAGATAGCAGTAGCTAACTCTTCATAAATAGTTCCTGATTATTAGTCTTGTATGGAAAATATTTAAGGCTCTGTAAAAGACTGGAAAAATACAAAGTAACAATAAACTTTTTAAATTTAATGTATGTGGCTTTTTCAGACTTGCTTATCATGATTTATTTATGAAAAAAGTGAGTATATTAGATACCTTTTTCCTATTGTATGAACAATGAATAATAAAATAAAATTATGTAGTCCAAATCTGACTTTGTTATTCTGCTTTCATCATAAAAATTCTATTTACTTCTTATGATCAAAACATTTAACAAAAGGATAGGTGCTAAAAACCCACATTGCTTTGTTGTTTCTTATTCTGATTTCTTATTCTGTTATTCTAATATGTCTCCCTTCTTAGTGGACTTCTGGCCGGAAAAAACCTCAGCACTGATTATTATTCAGTCCTGATGCCATAACCAGACTGTTGTCTTTGTTCCTACCCCACTGGGCCATTGTGCTTTCAAGAGCTGCAACACTAGCTCTTTCCTGGGCCTGTCTGGCACAGTTCCTGGGCATGGGGTTCTCATCTGACCTCTTCATGGAAATCTGACCTCACAATCCAGCTGCTTCAAATCCCCAAAACCAGTGATGATTCCTTCTACCTTAGCCCTTTTTTCTCCTACCCATAGTTGCTTATGCATACATTTTGGAAGAACTTTGTAGACACTCTAAGGGACACATCATAACAGAAGGAAATATGTAAGTTTATGTAACATGCTCTAAAAAGCTCTATTTGTATGTCTGTTAGTTTTCCAGTTGCTTCCCTTCAGTTCCCCTGCCCAATCTTCCTCTAAATTAGCTGCAGAAATTCTTCATTTTATAATCTCTATTCCCATAAGTCCGGTGACATCCTGGTCAGTCCTGTCAGATAATTAGAGTTCGTTCCCCTCATCAGGTGATCCATTGCATTTCCTCCTAGACTCATGCTAGAATTCAGACTTGAAAAAAGCAGCTCACCTTAGGCAATAGCCATCTTGTTCAATCGTGTTCTTCTGGAGTGGTCAATCCTCAATGTAACAAATGTAATTTTTTTAACCCTGGGCTAGTTGCAAGAGATCCTGTCACTTAATGCTTTTAGCCGAATATAGAGGCAAAAGGCAGCAGAGACATTTAAGAAAACCTGTATTGAGAATTTGTAGTCTGATAAAGATGTTGATTGAGAGTCTTTAATAGCAAACAATTCAACAGTTGTACGTAGATTCCATGTTGTCACACAGGGATATAAGTTGTAGCTGCGATGGTCTAAAGGCAAAAATAGTCACAAATCTTGTGGTGGGGCAATATCTTTTATTAGATCAACTAGATAGTTGCAAAAACATGTTTATTTGCAAGCTTTCAGGTTCATGCACCCTTTCTCAGGCAAAGGAAAATGCAAAGACTGGAAAATTTCTCCCAGGTAAAAATGAAACTTCATATTGCACAGGAGAACTGGAGACTGGTGCAAGTTCTCCTGGGTGGAAAAGTTCACTTTATGCAAATTAGACTTGGATAAAAGTTGCCACAAAGATCCTCTCAAGCCATTCCATGAAGATCTCATACCATGCTGATGAATCCTCTGTCTTCTAGTATGATGGAAATCAGGGTGGAATCTAAACTCATTTTTCTCCAAAGCCACTAGAAAGTTTCCTGACAAATCTCCACATACTTTCTATACAAAAATATGTTTGGTGAAACTCTCCCAGCCTCACACAGAGCACCCTTTTTAAAACGGCAAAGACATGAATAGCAAAACTGCAGCAACTGGCACCTTTGAGAGTACATAGTGTTCAGGTTGCCCCCTTTTTTTCTTCTACAATTCTTCAAAGTATTTTTTAGTTTTACCATGCAGTAGTTCAGTAGGACATAGAAAAAGAGAAATTACTTTTAAAAAATTGACTTTGACAGTATTTTCATATAACCAGAATCTAATAGACTGGATGTGTGGGTGGGAGAATTCTGTTTTTGATCTGGACATGCTACTATCATGAGCTAGTAGGCACTAGCATGAGTATATTTCTGCTTTGTGACTAAATATAGAAATCACTAGTTCAGCAGTTTTCAACTTCTGGTCCTTGGACCCCTGAGGGTCCACAGACTGTTTAAGGTATCCACAAAAGATAACTATGGTCAATCAAAAGTATGTGAATACCCACACTTGCAATTCAGAGGGGTTCACATCTCCATTCATAATTTTTAGGGGTCTGCAAATGAAAGTTGAAAACCACTGATCTAGGCAATTAGAGACTGCTAAACATAGTTGCATAACAGATGCTTTGTACTTCCTTTACCCACAGATAGCTTCTTTTGTTTTTAATCAGCCTGTTGTTCATTCTCATGCTACTGAATTATAACATTTTGGGGACAGAGACTATATTTTTATTATATGTATGAACAGAGTTTAGCTCTGTAGGGAATCTGGTTGTAGTGTTTAGGCCCTACAGTGACTTACAGTAATGTTACCACTTGTTATTCATGAGGCTTGGACACATTAAATAGTATTATCACATGTGCCCAATAAGCAATGGCTGCAGCTGAAGAAGGATATGTTCAGAAAGGAAGCTTATTGAACATTAAACCATTTTATGCTATTCTGGCCCCTAAAGAAATAAATTACAAGTTGCTGCTAGTAGCTATCTGGGTAATTTGTGACTGATGGCAATGCTTTGGAGTTAAGAAGTACCATATTTACTTTAATAGAAGATGACCCTGATTATAAGATGACCCTACCAGCTACAGCAGGGAAGAGATTTGGGGGATCAGGTAGCCCCTTTGTGTCACCCCAACTTTTTCCCCTGGCAGCCCCTTCCCGCTCCCCTTAATATCAGGACTTGTTCTCCATGAGCACATGGAAATGAGGAGCAGATTTGAAAACGATGACCATGAAATTAAACATGGCTGTAGCAATTTACGTGTAGTGCCCATGCACTTGACTTATCCAGAATTGATTCTTGTTACATTTCTTTGAAACTGCTGTATGTTTTAGCACAGGTACTTCATAAACATAATTTTGAGCAGCACTTTGGCACCTACTTATTATATATAATGCAAACCATGCATGATATTAGTCCAAAGCCAAAGGCTTGTGATGTACCACATTGTGCATTGGGCTCGTCCCTACCGGTGAACCCATAGCTCAGTACTGCTCAGTGTGTGTGTGTGTGTGTGTGTGTGTGTGTGTGTGTGTGTGTGTGTGTGTGTGTGTGTGTGTGATGAAGGAGCCGTGTGTTATTCACCC
>NW_017729024.1:76916052-76921431 GCF_001723915.1 Gavialis gangeticus
GTGTGTGTGTGTGTGTGTGTGTGTGTGTGTGTGTGTGTGTGTGTGTGTGTGTGTGTGTGTGAGATGAAGGAGCCATGTGCTAATTACCCCCTCCTTGTGACTGGAACTGGGTGTTCTTGTCACGAATCCTGGGATACTCCAAAATTTATATACAGATGAGGTGCAGGTCAACCTGAACCAGCTTTACCTCATGGAAGGTGCAGCCACGCTAATCTTGTGTGCCAGGCTGAGAGAAGGGGCGACAGTGGTATTCTGGGTTAACTGTTTGTTGCCCTTTGGTGATGTTTGTGAAGCATTTAAAGTTGGTGAAGAAACAGAAATCATTCAAAATAGGAAAGAGGCAGAGCTCAGCTGTGGGAATGAAGAGGAAGCCAAAATGTATACAATGTAATGGCTCACTTTGAAAAAGAGGTAGTGGTGAGTGGGACTGATTTTTCAATGGGTACAATCATGTGTCTTATTCAGATGGGCTGCACTAGCCTGTCCTAATGGTGGGTTCCCATCAGCATCTTGGCCTTTTTGGCTAAGATCAAATGTAGCGCAAGCACTTCATGCCCAGCAGCAGTTTCACATGGTTTACGGACTGGTGCTTCATTCACCGCATCCGCTTCAACTGCCTGCTGCTCAATACTGCTGTCCAGTATAGGAACCATGACAAGAGGTGCCTATGGCAACAAGGCAGAGACTCTCACCTATGTGCTGTGCAAGAATGTGGCAGCTACACCACAGTGCTGTTCAGGACTGGCTGGCCACAGCTATCCTAGCCTCGGTGGGGACTGTTTCTGTCAATCACACCATCCCAGGCTATGAAGGCAGCTGCACCTGGATATCATTGTGACCAATGAGAACAGCAAGTGGTGTTAGTATATGGTGATGGTAGATGTCACCATCCCCTTTGAGAACTGGCAGCAAGCCTTCGTTGAAGTCTGTGAAGGGAAGCAAGACAAGTACCAGCTGCTGGCAGACATCCTGAGGTGCTGGCCATATGACATGACAGTCAAGGCACTGATCATCGGGGTGCTCGGAGCATGGGACCCCAGCAACAAAAGCATCCTGCATTCCTGCCGCATATCTTGCCGCTATGCTAAGCTGATGCAGTGCCTCATGGTGTCTGACACCATCCACTGGTCCAGGGACTGGTCTACATGGAGCAGATCGCAGGACAGCACCAATAAGTTAACCCCACCAGACTGCCATCTGGTAGCGATGCAGAGGGGACTGCCTGACTGCCCCTCGCTGCTACACCTAAAGGACTCTTAAGGACTTTTTAAATCCTTCCTTTCCCTCACAATAGTATCCCACATAACACTATTTGTAACTCTGTGTGTACCTACAAACCATCTTTCTACTTGAATATTGTATTGTTGTGCGGGGTCTCGTATATGTCCTTTGCTGTATAAGCATTACGTCTCCTCCCCTCCTTTCCTTCTTCCCACCCCTTCACCCCAGGCTTAGTTGGCTGCATGTTTCATACGCAACTTAGTTGCATTCACACCCCTAAGTCCACTAGGGCTGTGCCAGCACCATTTCATTTCAAATTCTGTTTCGCCATTTTGAAGAGACAGTGTTTCATTTTGTTTCATCAAAATTATTTAAGTGTTTCGACGTATTTTGACGTTTCACCCCTAGGCTATAATGGGGAATCATGAAAATGACTATAACTTTGTCATTTCTTGCCTGATTCAGATGAAAATTCCAGGGATGATAGCCCCTTTTGAGGGCATTAACCCTGCCAAGTTTTAAGGAGAGAGGTGTAGGGGTTTCAGGGAAACTGCACCTCAAACTTCTAAAAGCAAAACTTGTGTCACTTGCTGGCTGAGGCAGCCTCCTGTCATTCTGCGTGCAGATCTGGAGGCCTGCGCCCCCAGGAGGGGTGTGGGGTTGTGCCGGACTCCTGCTGGGTGTGTGTGCCCCTGGATCTGCATTCAGGATGACAGGAGGCTGCCGCCTGGGACCAGCGCTGAGTGCAGCCGCACCCAGCATTGGGAAGACTGCTGCTGTTGCTGGGTCCAGACAGCAGTGCCAACCTCCTGTCATCCTGCGCGCAGATCTGGGGGCCCGCACCCCGTGGAGGAGTCCAGCAGTGCTGGGAGTGCAGGTTGAGTTCCGTGGGGCTGGTGGAGCTGCTGAGAGTGCAGCCCAGGCTCTCCTCCCCCTCCCACCCCTGGACTGCACTCTGAGTGGTTCTGCCTTCCCCATGGAGCTCAGCCCAGTGGCGGGAAAGCCAGTGGTGGAGCTGCTCGGAGTGCTGCCCTGGTGAGCACAGCCCAGTGGCGGGAGGCTCCGCAGCCTTGCAAAGGTGAGCCTGGCGGCAGGAGACGGGGGAGAGCCACTGGCCAGGGCTACACTCTGAGTGGCTCCGCCACTGGCTCTCCCACCACTGGGCTGAGCTCCATGGGGCTGGCAGAGCCGCTTGGAGTGCGGCCCTGGCTCTCCCTTGCCTCCCATCACTGGGCTGCTTCGAAACTCAAAACTTTAGAAACGTTTCGAGTGCCCTCATTTTGTTTCAAAGCCTTTTGTTTCATTTTGATTTTACTGTTTCAAGCTCGAAACACGTCAAAACATCTGCGAAACAAAACACTCGTCGAAATTTTGCACAGCCCTACTGCCCACCCTCTGCTACAGAGTCCCTCACATGGGTCTTCTATATTTCCTTGTGCCTCAAACTTGGTCATTGTGATCTTTAACATTTTTGGCACCCAGTGGAGGGTATCAGGGCTCACTGTGGCCATCCCATTGCAGTACCTTCAGACCTGGTGTTGGTTCCCTATGAAGGGAACACCCACCTAATTTTTTTTTTTTAAGGGCCAAAAAAAAGATTCCCATGAGCATGTTTACCCAAAATGTTTTATTGTCATGCTCAGTGTTGGCTGCATTGAATCAGCTTCATAGTTGGCTTCCATTGCTGAGCACATGCTGTTTTTGGCAGCAGCGTAGTGGTAGTGTATTTAGTGAGATTTCTTTGTTTGCGATTATAAGATGAAAGGCTTTTTTTTCCCCTATGCCAATGGGGTGGGGAGGAGGACCTTATCTTATAGTTGAGTAAATACGAGAGTCCAAACAATAATACTAGGAGACCTGGCCCTTTCTCTTGGGGAAGATCAGCAAAAATTGGCATTATGTGGCTGTGCTAGCTTTCTACTGCTCAGTAAGTTCTTCTTAAACTAGCAGAGTTACCTGGTGCCAAATCCACTAGATTTGGAAAAGGGTTATAGAGTGGAAGATAATATAAGTCATAATCTTCAATGCAGTATCACTGAGTATAACTGAACTTTGGCTTTTTTACTTGCTCTGGGTAGTGCTGGCTTGACACGCATGCCTTGTTTCCATACTTTCCGAACTTGGGTACCATTAGTTTTCACTCATGTATGAGAGCCTTCCAGCAAACTGCTATAAGTTAATTGCCATGCAAAGGTTGTTGGAAGCAGTGACTGGACTGGATCTGCCATCATGCTGGCATTGCTTTCATTTACGTTCTAGTCAGCTCCAATGAATAACTTTCTGTCTGACTGGCTTTCCAACATTCTGGCTGGCATAGTCAGTGCTGAGCTGTCTTTGTGCTCGTGGCTTTGTTGAGGTTATTTATATGGTACAGTGTGCCCCACCAGCTCTACTGAGCTATTTTTTTCCTGCCTTTCCAAGTGCCTATTTTGCAGCATTCTGCATTTGGCACTGTTTAACAGTTAAGACACTGTCTCAACCTCTTTGGCATTTCATTGGATTTTTTCTCTGCGCTGATTTCAGAGAAGCATAAAATTACAGCAAGCAATAAGGAGGAAACTTTTAAAAAGGTATAAATGGGTGTTTTTTTTAAAAATAGCTAAAAGTATAATAGCAAGTGAGATTAAATGCATCAGAAGCAGGAAACCTATGAAAGAATCAGTGTCTTAAAGGGGACAATTAAGGAAAGCAAAAGACATGGCTGAGAATCTTAATGTTTTCTTTGCATCAGTTTTCACTGATGGGGTGTTCTTTTTGGTAATAAAGCTGAAATTGAGGAGATGTAAGTAGAGGCACTGAAACAAATGGATAATTTTAAAAGGCAGTAAGTCACCAGTCCAAGATGATTTGCTGGTTCAGCAGTTCTGAAGGAGCAGAAGTACACAGTAGCTGAACTGGTAACAAACATACAGTTTCTGAATAAAAACAGCCACTATTCCTGATAACTGAAGGGTATCAAATATTATACTTCTGTTTAAAAAAGGATTTAGGGCTTATCCAAAGAATTTTAGAAGAGTAAGGCTTACATTTGTATTTGGCAAACTTGTTAAACAATATTTTTTCTATCTTTTTCTGTTTCTATTATCCTTATTTGGCCATCAGCACTTTAGTATCTGATCACCTCGCAATTTTTCATGTGTTTATTTTAATGTAGCATTCCTATGAGGTTGGGATGTACCCAGTTTTACAGAAAATAAAATTTATGCCTGTATACTGATCTGAGTCAGGTTTGCATCAATTCCTAAATTTCATCATATCCATTTTTGCTACTTCCTTTGCCAACTCCTCTTTCAGCTCCAGGGAATGCCGTGGTAAGTCACGGATCTCAAAACACACAAATAAAACTTAAGGTATTGTTTTTGGTATTATTTCTTGGGGGTTTTGCTGTTCTTAGCATAGGGAAAAAGGTATCTGAGAGACTTGATTGTTGTAGAGGGAGGTCTGGTGGCAAACTCTATGCTTAGGGTGCCGAATAGAAAGGAATTCTTTTGTTCTTTTTTGAAAAGGTATTGCACTACTGTTATTTGCTATAGTCTTTGGTATTGAGTAGAGAGAATTTTATCTGGTTACCCCAAAGTGCCATTTTTTCCATGAAATTCTCATTAGAAAAGCATGAGAAGGTGCTTTTAAAAGGCACTGTATTCCTCCTTCTCCTTGCATATCTTAAAGTCTTGGTGGCTTGCTAGAATCACTGAACATTCTTGTTTGTGCACAGTTTGAAGCAACCAAACCACATGCTGTGAATGTCAGGAAGCTCTCTGGTATCTCTGCGGTATCTGCAGGCTAGAATCCAGTTTGCCTAGCCTCCTTTGTCACAGAGCCAAACTAGTTTGCTTCTCTATAATAAGCTTCTGGGCTTGATATTTAGTCACTGTGGCATGTTAAACCATTGCATCCTACTCTGAAGGGGGCACCACATACCACAGCAGCTCCCCCAGCTCCTATGTGGCAAACAAAAGAATGACTTTTATTAGTAAATGTTTAGGATTGGGAATCCAAAAAAAAGATGACAAAGCTGGTAGGGAAATACAGATTGCCCGAGCAAGGGACTAACAATAGAGGGATGGGGGTGAGGAGGGGAACACAGTTAGGTTACAGGAGATACAATGTTAGCCAACTAAGCCCGGGGATGTGGGGGGGGGGGGGGGGGGGGGGGGG
>NW_017729024.1:76921443-76924761 GCF_001723915.1 Gavialis gangeticus
CGGGGGGGGGGGGGGGGGGGGGGAGGGAGGAGGTTCATGATCCTGAGAGAGAAAGGAGATAGATGCACACAAACCCATTACAATGGTCCGCAATGGTGGAGGAAGTGGTTCGAAGGAAGTGTCTCAGTCCATATAGAGTCTCATCGTGGGGGTCCTCTTCAGGTGGAGCACTTGGGCACTACCCAGAGCCAGGGCATAATGCCAGAGACCGTAATGTAAGAGGCAGAAAGTCCTTGTGCTCTGGAGGGAGGGAGAGATTCAGACTGGACTGGTCTTCCCCTCTAGCTAACTACCCAACCCCCTCTAGGAATATAGTTCTGAAACTCTGTCGGTAGCAGTCTGTTCTGTAAAATGGAGGTTCAGTGTTTAAAATCCACCGATTCATAATTGAAATAAGGTTGTTATAGTTATGTGAACCAGAATTTTTTTTACTCCTTTCCCTTGTACACACCTGTGTACAAGCAGAAAATGTATTTTAAAGCAAGTTGTTTGGGTTGCACAGTCAAACACTCAAGTCAGGCTATGCCACTTGCGTTGTTGCTAAGATGACCGTAGCTATTCCCTGTTGTATGTGCATTGTGATAGGTCCTTTATCATACTACTACTTCCACATGATTCATATGTCAATCCCTGCGTGAGATGGACACATGAGGGAACCAGTCGGATAGCTAGCATTTCCTTATCTATGAGTGTTTAAATTTGCAAGCTAATTAATTGTCTTTTTAACATAGGTTTTTATAATATAGCTTTTGTAGTAAGTCAGAAATTTTCTGTTAATGATTTTTCATGAGAGATGCAATTTCAGAAAAATAATAGAAGTGTTCTGCCAGAAAATTTTAAATTTTACAACATTTTTTTGGTTTCTGTCTAGACAGTTGCAACTAAGCATTTTATTTCAGGTTAGTTCAGTATTCAGTTATCCTCCACCTTAAAGTATTAATGGCAGTTGGAATTCAGATCCACTTTCTGGTAGTTTGGTTAAGGAGCCTTGACCCTGCATTTCCAGTGATGCATTGTAGTTTCTCACCAGCTGCAGGAGTGGTACTGTGCGCTGTCTGGGAGCTGGGTAGGCTGCAGAAGTCACCCAGAGCCCAGCAGCACTTGGCCCCAGCAGCCCCAGCTCCCAGACAGTGTGTGGCACCCTGCCGCGTCACACTGCACCTGCACCATGGAGCAGCTTCCACATGGATGCTAGGCAGTGGTGGGGGAGGGCGATACCTGCTGCCCCCCACTGCCTAGTACTGCACGGGGGGGCTCTGCCATGAGTGCCCAGAGGCTGCAATTTCCACACCTGCAGCCGGTGAGTGTGGGACTTTTTTTAAGTGCCAGGACTAGGCTGGGGCCAGGTGGGGGATGGGGCTGGGCAGGGCACCTATGGGGGCTTCTCCCATGGCTCCCCATACCTAGAGAGAGACAGGCACAGCCAGAGGAGCCGTGGGAGAGCCTGCAGCTGCCCAGCGTTTCCTGCCTTTCCCTGGCTGAGCCAAATCTCCAAAATAGTGTCGAAACACCACAGCAGATTCAGCTGAATCGAAACGGAGCCGTGATCCAAAACACTGAAACGAATCACTGTCCTCCGAAACGGCCAAATTCGAAATCGAAATGAGACATAGACATTTTGCACAGCCCTACTGGGAATCATACAGCAGCTGTAGTGCGTGGAGGCAAGTCAGGAAGAATGAAGGAAAGAGGCAGTTAAGTTCATCTGCTCTCATAAGGTTCTGTGGCATCTTACATAGATGCAGTTCAATGCCAAAGTATTTGGGGTCAGTTCAACACACCCAAGCATTTTGATTCAGGAATGGAGAAACGTTTTCTCTTGGTGGAAAATTTTGAAACAAGAAAATTGATTTTTCTGAATAAAGAGGTGTGGGAACTCTTTTTTCCATTAAAAACAAATTTGATCTTTGATTTTTCTTTTTGATTTGGGACAGGTATTGAAATATTTGAAATTCCCATGGCATAGAAATTCCAGTTTTCATTTAGCTATAGTCTACAGAGCAAGTTACATTTGTATGTTAAAGTTCATTTGAATACAGAATATAAAGAAACTATAGTGTAGTTACTTTTATATATATTATGGGAGTTCATGCAAAAGTAATGGATATATGTGTTGGATAAATCTACCTTTTTAGTTATGAATTTTTAACATTTCTTTGCTGTCTTGAAATAAACAAAATTGTTTATTAATTTTGACAGTAAAGTGTTCACAAACAAACAACAAATCTGATTTCTATGGTAGACTAATCCAGACTCTAACCTTAATACTGGATACAGACTGTTGATTTACTGAAGCTGTACTTAATATAATTTTTTTTTCCTGTGTCTTTACAAGTCAGCGTTCAAATTAGTGAAGCACAGTTACAGTATAAGGCTGTCTCTTGTGCAATTCATTTGGATAATATTGAGTGAACAGAGGCAACAGTGATTAATATCACTTGAATCTAAACACTAAGGCCATGTGTAGATGAAACGAGAGGTGTGTGTGCACGACACTTTAAAATGGGCTAAATGCTTTTGCACTGCTGTAATGGTATCAGTGTTTGCACGCCTCGGTGATGTTTTGTGCATTAATACCAGTCGCTGTAGGAAATTCAGCGGCGTAATACCCCTTAAATGACTTGGGGCGCAGCAAACTAAAGCTCCTTTGAGGAGTTTTAGTTTGCTGCCCCTACAGCCGTGGAGCAAAGCACCAGGCTCTGCGCAGCTTTGCAGCTCTGTGGGAAGCCTGGCAACAGCCTGGGAAAGCAGGCTCCACCCAAGAAAAGCAGTGAGCCCGATCTCCCTCCTCCCCACCCTCCTGTCTCAGCTGCATGGGGGCCTGGTGATTCCCTCTGTGGCTGCAGTGCCCCCCAGGACCACCCGAGCCAGGTGCCTGGGGGGGCGCCGCTGCCACAAAGGGAAGCACCAGGGACCACTCCACCCACTGGCAGCTTGCTCTCCCCTCCACACCAGAGAGGCAGGTAAGTTGGGGGGGTCGGGGGTGCACAACATGGGGGTTTAATCAGCCCTAAATTGAAGTGGTGTTTTTTAAAACCCACTGCTTTAATTTAGGGCCCCTATTTCGTCTACACCAGCCCTAAAGCAATAAAAGTTCTACACTTGTAAAACATTCTGAATTGCCCTTCCTTTTTGTGCAATTGGGATAAGTTCAAGATAAAAGCATGATTTGTTGTTAATTAGAGACAATTTTGAAAAGTCACACTAACAAGTGTTAGTACAGTAAAGTGTCTTTGTAGTAATTGTTTCCTAATATTGTTTGAAAGCCTGAATGAATCTTCTATAAAAAAAAAAAAAAAAAAAAAAAAAAAAAAAAAA
>NW_017729024.1:76924771-76932255 GCF_001723915.1 Gavialis gangeticus
AAAAAAAAAAAAAAAAAAAAGCTAGTTATGTGAAACTAAAAATCTTGGTTCACTATACTCATATGATATTTAAAAATATTACCATAGATCGAAATGCATGCGTCTGTTGCCTTTCCTCCCCCACACACTGTGGCCTAATTGTAGTAATACCCCTACATGTTCCTGCAAAGAAAGGATGTCTGAAAGTGTGGACAGACGTAACACTTAGACCATTCAAAATTAGATTTAAACCACACGCATCCAGGCATACGATCTAAGTTAGAATGGTTTAAATCTCCTGGTATGTTTGAAGAACATATCTTGATAATCAGGTAGTATTTTGAAATGGTCCTCTGTGAACTGGTTCACTGTTATATGCAGACACGAAGTTTTCTGTTACTAGTTTCTGGTTGATCCTCCAGGCAAGCCACACTATACTGCTTCCTCCATGCCCCCCTTCACTCCCAAAACACCACCTGGCAACTGGCTATTCTTAGATGCTGGCAAAGCTATACTGATTCAACATATATTGCCTGCACTTGACTTCAGTCCCTGGTGTCCCAGGCTGATTTGAAGGAAGGGGATAGGAATGGTGAGTTGGGAGAGATCCCTGGACCTGTGCTTCTGGATTCCTGAGGGACTGCCTGGACCCTTCTTCCGCACTCTCAGGAGCGCTGGGTTCTGTGTGGGGTGCCCAAGGACTCCACCACTTTTAAACAGTGGTTTCCCCAAGTCACTTATCATTTTCATTCAATTTGTGGCAATTTTCCAGGCATTCAGACATCCCAAGCTGATTTGGGCTGGGGAGGTGGGTGGAGGGGGTACCCCTGCTTCCAGATTCCTGGAGGGCTCGGTTAGGTGGTTTTGGGACTATTCAAGGTCTCTTTGATTTCTAAACAGTTTTTTTTTTTCCCTCTGATTAATTGGAGGGATTGGGCTGAGCTAGCATATGATGACTTCCACACTGGTTATGAGGAGATTACTTAAGAAAAGTAAAGCAAGCAGGGACTGTATTCGTGAATCTTCCTTGATGGTGGTGATCAAGGGGAGAGGAAAATATTATAAATCTAGTGCCTAGCGGAAGGAAGGCAATTTTTAATCCACTGTACAGCACTTTATGTAAGGGATGGTATCTGATTGATACCATTCCAGCATTTTGATTGATGATAAACTTAGAGGAAAATAACATCAGCTCAATTTATTATTATTAAGTCCTACTGTGTTAGTCAATGGGAGGAAATTTTCTTCAAAATAAACGCATTCTCAGAATGCATGATTTGATTTTTTTTTTTTTAATTATATTTCTTATATGATCTTACAGTTGATGTAACTTGACATGTTTGCAAACCAGTTTTTCTTTTTTAGAATTGTGTAAATAGGATAATGTTCAAACCTGTACTTGTAGGGATCCTCAAAATATCTCTTCAGACTAGGAAGGCAAACTATATAGGATTATATTATGAAATCCTATGTAGGATTGTTAACTGGAGGGGAAAAAAGTGGGAAGTAGTAGTGTTGTCTGAATTTTTGGTCTTTCTTGTGACAAAAATACCAGACAAGATGGAGCAGCTGATGTTTATAGTTACTGACCTGATTTTAGATATTTAAACTGATCTGACAGTGGAGATGTACTAAAACAGAATAGAATTTGGTATTTTGCTGCAGAGTATGAAAGCTCTGGAGAATGGTTACATCAAAAAAAAAAATACTGTTCACACTAAATGTTGCTCTCTAAAGAACTTCCTGAAGCCTTACTAATTTTCAGTTAATAAACATTATTTTAATCTAATTAAAAGTTGAACTCCCATTGTTTCATTGCAGACAATATAATAGTATATCGTATTAATGTGATATAATATTACTAGTGACTTGCCCATCAAGAATGATGGGGGTGGGGGCAGGGACAGAAAGTGGGGGAAGTTTGCCCGCACCCACCACCCCACGCTCTGCATCTGGTCACGTGCCACCCCTTCCCCTGCTCCACATTCAGCCCCATGCCACCCCCCCACCACTCCAAGTCTGGTCCTGCCTCCCTTTCACCCCAGCCCCATGCCAGCTCCCCCCACTCCACATCTGGCCCTGCTCTGCGTCTTCCCCTCTCATCATCATTCTTGACGCAGCACAGGCTGGAGCCATGCCCCCTGGGAGCCACGCCCCCTAAAAGTGTTGGACAGACAGACAAATGCACAGACGCACAGACTAAGCCCTTATATGTGTATGTGTGTAAAAATAAATTTTTGAGACCGTAATATACAATCTCAACAAATACATACCAAGGTGGTCTGAAGTTTAAAAAAATGTTTTGGTATCTGTTAGTGTTCAGTAAACATGACGGATGTCTATACTTTTGTTTTTATATTTATATTTTGCAGCCCTTCTGTTTTAAATATTATTTGGAAGGAGAAGTAAGTGGGCTGTACATCAAATATCACTTCCTTCTTTGTATGCAGATATTAAATGTTTTATGGTATTGTCTATTTTTGTTTTTAAAAAATAGATGCAAATAAATATGATTTTTTTTTTACTGACAGGAGGGCTACATATGAAAATACTATATGTTTTGGTTAGGTAGTAGTTCTGAAACATGCAAAATATTACTAGTTGTAATAATCTTGTATTTTGCAGTTACTTAGATAAATGTCTCTTTTCATTCACTTTATTTGAAATGAAATGTTTCCATGTTTTAAACATTTAGGCATTTAAACCTTTTTATGTTCAAGTGGAAAAAGCAAAAATGTCTCTGGAATAAACGCAGCAGAAATTCTCTGACATAACCCAAACCTAAATTTCCACAAATCTAAAATTAGTAGTAGTTTAATCCTAGGTACCAATTACAAGCATAGAATAAAGCCAATAATGAAGTGTGATACAGTATAAAATGGATGTCATATCAATCAAAGTCAGGTACAGTGATAAATATTAGGAAGATCAGATATGAAAACTGTGTCACTTAGTGCAGAATTAGACTCTTAATTTTTTATGATTAGGTGGTCAGGGCTGGCAGTCAGAATCGTTAACCCTCCACTTGATTAGGCATCTCTTAAAGCCATGCCATATCTGAATAATCTTTCTGGGATTGATAAGTGTGCCTACACCTCTCTTGCATCTTCAAAGAAAAACTATTTGAATTTAATTTATCCACTTAAAACCAGGGCTGTGGCTTGAGCTATGCTCAATTTTTCACCTAACAGAAAAATATCCCAGTATAGATAGAGTTTGTGGTTTATTCAGTTCAGATAATGGTTGTACGCTGTATTGGTAAAATAACTGATAAAAGCTTCATTTCTGCTAGGAAGTTTGCCGGTGCAGATATACTTGTAAAAGTATTTATGTAGAAGAAACTCTTCACTTAAATGGTCCCAAAAGTTCTACACAACTTCTTTTTTGCCAGTTCAGTAATTTAACTAGGAGTATCTGTGCCAGTTATTAATGCCTGTCTCAGCAATGCTTTCAATTAAAACATTGTTCATATTTTACCGCTTTCTAACGCTGAATAAATTTAAAGTTTCACATATGTGAAAATATTCAGAAAAGAACTTCTCACCAGTTAAAAGAAACAAAAATGTAAATTCCATAGACAGTTATGCCATAATAGACCTAGGTTCAATAGATAGTGCTGTTACTGAGAATAGGACAAAGAAAGGAATCCTGTCCTTGCAATGATTTGACTTTCATAATTTAAAAACAATTTACTTAAACTGATGTAAAGTGTTTAGGCAGACTTCTGTTTCGGTGAGAGAGGCTTATTTTGGTTTACCTGAATTCCTTAGTGATTTAAGGGTGAATCAGTATAAGTAACACTGGGACCAAAATAAATGCATTTGTACTCAAACCTGCACAGACTGAGCTAAAAGATTTTAAAAATGCAGTTACTTTAAGGCAGTGCATATTTGTATTTAGAACAGCCTGTATATTACTTAACAAAAATACCACTATTTGGTTTGAAAAATAGTAGTTTTAAATAAAAGTACAATTTCAAAACATCTAACCAAGTGCACATAAGTCAATAAGAATACTGTATAAATTTTTTTTGTAGAATTGGCTCCTACAGTTCTGAAAAATTAATTTACACCAACATGAGATGGAGGAGTGGAGAAAAACCAGAAAAGAAAGAAATAATATAAATGGAGTAAAAGAAAAAAATGAAGCAAATTTCTCTGCGGTTGCTGAGGAAGTTTATTGTATGGTTATGCTGATTTCTTGTAATAGAATTGTGGAGGCACATAGAAGTATAATAAATAGGGGTGCATTGCTAAAGATTTTTTTTTTTTACCAGTACTGATGGCTACTTCTTAGCCAGCCATATCAGCTGATACAAATCCTATTGCTGATATGTAGTCCTTCAGCTTGGAGAGCAGCATCCGGCTGTTAAGTCTGTTGGGGGGGAAGGGACCTGGTGGGGGGCAGGTGGAGGCCCCCGCGGTGAGGGAGGGAGGGAGTGGGGCTGGGGTGGGACGCAGGATGGAGCTACAGGCAGCTTGTCCAGGAGGTGTGGGGAGGAGGGGATGGGAAGGATGGGTCGGCTCCCTGGTGCAGTGCGCACACCGAGGGACGCATGAGCATATGCCCCCCAGATTTGTGCATAGGGTGAGGGCAGGCTGCCCACTTCAGGGCTGGGGGCTGTACTTGCCTCTTCCTGGGGGGATACCGGGCCGGGGCTGTACTCAGATTGATGTGGCTGTGGGGGGCAGCCACAGCCACCCCAAAATTCACTGTAGCTCCTCCTCCCGGTGCCGCTACCTGCCCTGCCGTGCCCTGAGCACAGCGCTGGCCCAGTCCCCCCACCAGAAAGAGGTCAGTGTAGACCCTGACCCTGAGCCTGCAGTGGGCAGTTTGCCCGTGCCCTGCACACAGGTGAGGGGGGAACATGCTCCCGCATGCCTCCCCGGGGGTGCACGCAGCCCCACTCGCTGCCAGCCCCATTCCCTGCACCTCCAGGACAAGCTGCCCATGGCTCCATCCTGTGCCCCACCCCTGCCCAGCTGGGCAGTACCTGTCCGTGCCTTACTCCCTCCCTCACTGTGCGGGCCTTGATCTGCCTCTTTCCTTTTCCAACTCCCCCTCCCAGACTTACTGGCAGGAGGCTGCTCTCCAATCTGCCAAACTGCATTCCTAGCCATGTCCATGCTGCAGTTGTGCACGTGCACCTAACATTTATCGGTGACATGATTGGCTACACCAGGCAAAAAAAAGCCAATCGCCAATACTATCACTTTTCCTTTTATCGGTGCCGATACAATATGGACTGATATATCTGTGCACCTCTAATGAAGAATATAAAATGAACTATGCAACCCCCCCAAAACTGAGAATTACTAGAACAAACGTAAAAACAACTACCAACAAGAAATAAGCAATTTCATAACTCTCATTCCCTGTACTAGTTAGCATTTTCATATTCATAGATTGTTAGGGGCTGGAAGCGACCTTGTAGATCATTGGGTCCAGTCCCCTTGCACTAGGCAGGAAAAGACAACTGGGGTCAAGTGGCCCCAGTGAGGTGACTGTCCAGTTTTCTTTTGAAGATTTCCATGGTAGATGACTGCACCACCACTGGAGGGAGTTTATTCCACAGTCTGGACACCCTGACTGTGATGGAGTTTTTCCTGGCATTCCAGGAGTTCATATCCATTGCTCCTGGTCTTCCTCAGGGGTGCCCTGGTGAACAGCTGTTCACCAAGTTCTTGATGTACTCCCCTGATGTAGCGGTAAGCCGCTACCAAGTCCCCTCTCAGCCTTCCCTTCTGTAAGTTGAAGAGGCCCAAGTCCCTCAGCCTCTCCTCATATGGCTTGTCTTGCAAGTCCCTGACCACATGGGTGGCTCTTCTCTGAACCCTCTCAAGTTTTCCCACGTCTTTGTTGAAGTGCGGTGCCCAGAACTGGATGCAGTTACTCCAGCTGCGGTCTCACCAGTGTGGAGTACAGTGGGAGTATCACTTCCTTAGTTTTGCATAAGATGCAACAGTTAATGTATGCCAGCGTGTTGTTTGCCTTGCCGGCCACAGCATCACACTGCCAGCTCATGTTCGTGCGATGGTCGATCACTACCCCTAGGTCCCTTTCGGCCGTTGTGCAAGTCAAATTGTCACCACAGAGCCTGTAGGTATGTTGGGGATTGTTTCCCCCCAGGTGGAGCACCTTACACTTCTGAGTGTTGAACTTCAGCTGGTTCTGGTCCACCCAACTCTCCAGCCTGTATCTGCAACCTATCTTCTGGCATGACCACACTCTCCCATACCTTGGTGTCATATGATTTCTATCTTGTTCTCTAGGAGCTTTAAAATATTTTAAAATTAGTTTCAAAGAGTTTTCATGGATCACTATCCTTTCTACATTAGAGTACTTAGTGTATCAGTATTATCCATTTATAAGTGTGGATCAGACTTTAAAGAAGGAACTCAGTCAAATATCAGACCCTAGTTCGGGTCTGAAATTTATCGTTTCACTCCCTTGTGCTCATGAATTGCTATCATTTTTTCCTTTTTAAATTGCTTTTTTATGGTCTCTGCTTTTCTTTTAGGTAGCTTGTTCTTTAATCATTATGTTAGCATCAGATTTAATATGGAAGTTTTGAAGTTATAGTCAATTCTGTCCTCCTTTTCCACCATCCCCTTAATGAGCCAGTATTACAGGGGTGGGTAAAATATGGCCTGCGGGCTGGATCCAGCCTGCAAGGCTGTTCTGTCTGGCCTGCAGGGCCCCTAAAAATTTTTGAAAATTAATATTGATCTGTCCTTGGTTCCTGTTAAAAATGACAGAAACCAGGGGCAGTAGGACCCAGGGGAAGCCTGGTGGGCTGTCTCGCACCCCGTTCTCATTAAGAAACTGGGGGACTGCAGTGTCGACACCCACACAGTCAAATGGGTCGCCAGCTGGCTGGAGGGCCGCACCCAGAGGGTGGTAGTGGATGGGTCCTTCTCAACCTGGAGGGATGCGGGCAGTGGGGTTCCGCAGGGCTCAGTCCTTGGGCCCGCACTGTTCAACATCTTCATCAGTGACTTGGACAAGGGGGTAAAAAGCACCCTGTTCAAATTTGCTGATGACACTAAGATGTGGGGGGATGTGGGCACACTAGAAGGAAGCAGCAGGCTACAATCAGACCTAGACAGGTTACAAGGGTGGGCGGATGAGAATAGGATGGGATTCAACACGGACAAGTGCAAGGTGATGCACCTGGGGAGAAACAACCGGCACCATACCTGCAAGGGTGGGGAACTCCCCTCTTGTCAGCACAGAGGCAGAAAAGGATCTTGGAGTCATCGTTGACTCCAAGATGAACATGGGCCGGCAGTGTGGGGAGGCAGTCAGGAAGGCCAGCTGTACCTTGTCACGCATCCACAGATGCATCTCAAGCAGGTCCAAGGAGGTGATCTTCCCCCTCTGTGCGGCAGTGGTCAGGCCACAGTTGGAGTACTGCATCCAGTTCTGGGCACCGCACTTCAAGAGGGATGTGGACAGCATGGAGAGGGTCCAGAGGCGGGCCACTCGCATGATCAGGGGACAGC
>NW_017729024.1:76937255-76940645 GCF_001723915.1 Gavialis gangeticus
CTTTTGACCCTAGAAACTATGAAACAGCAGGGGGGCCCCCAGCCCCACCCCTCCTGAGTCGCAAGCCCAAATTTTCCAACTTTAGTTGGTCTGATAAAAGAGATCACATTTACCCAAAAAATTTTGTGCAACTTACAAATTTGTACCCTTCCTAGGCTCTTTATATTTGTTGCATTGTCACTGTTTGGTTTTCATTTGTATTATGACATTTTAGCTGCCTAATCTCACTTTTCTTACCTATTTTCTTCTTCTACCTCTTGCCATCTCCTCCCCACATGTTTATCCTGCCTTTTTCCCCCTTTGCCTACTTTTTGCTTTACCGTCACAGTCCTGTCTTATCATTCCTAATTTACTAAGTTGTTGTAATATATGTAATCAAATACCAACAAGATGGCGTAAACTTATTACCCTAACTTTCTGCTCTCAAATTATATTTCTATCCTTGCTTTTTGTCTTCTTTTAATCTTTTGTCATTTTCTGTCTTAAGTGCTTCAGGACAGAGTGTGAGAATGTTATTGTGGCATAAATGATGGGTATGTTACCTACATAGTGGCTAAGTACTAAGGAAATAACTGGTAGTTTGACAAGAAAAACAAATCTTTGTAATCTCTATCCCTGAAAGATTAAGATGCACAAGAAAGTGTGGTAAATTATGTTTCATGGCATAGCAGCAGTTCAGGAATTTCCATACTGTAACCAGACCTATCTGGTTTGATACGCTGCTTTTTAGCAGTAGCTCTTATCTTGGTACTTGAAAAAGAGGTAGCATTGTAAGTACCACTCAACTGCATACAGCTTCAATATACAGGAAGGGGATATTACTTCTGTTCAGTTTTAAGTTGTATTTCTTTTAAATGTGAGTACTGAGATGCATGTAACGTAGATTAGGACTGAGGGACTTCAACCTCCCTTCTTCAGATTAGTGGTATGGATACACAGTGTCTAAAATAGCAGAATTACCATGCAGACAAGCTATGAAGAGGCTGCAGTAAGACTGAATCAGCACCACTAGCACAAAAATACTGTCTTCAGCAGCCTGGGAAATGTGTGTGTGGGTGGGGTGTGGTCCCTGTATATGGACAATATGATCTCATATAATTGAACAGTGGACTACTACTCCATCAGTGGGGTGGCAGGTTATTGGTGTGGCTCTGGAACCTGAAGAATGAAGGCCATTACTGCTTCCCCACCCCCCTCCACTCCCTCTTCCTCTGCTCCAAATTTCAGTTACCGGCAGCAAAAAGACTCTGAATTAGGCAATGGGCAAAGGGGTGAAGGGGGTGGTGGTGTTCACCTCCTTGGTTCTGGATCCAGATTGGCAAGGCCTGCAGGCTGTAATTTAACCGTTTGGAGGCCATATGCAGCCTACAGCCATGGACTACAAGTAACTGTGCAACTGTTCTATGCCCCAGTTCCAAGATGAAATCAGAATGATTACCTCCCCAGTCCCTTGTGGAGGTTTCTCCATAGACTCCTTAAACTTTTGCTTTGCATTGGAAATAATTGTTTGGGCATAAGTAGGACTTCAGTATTGCTCCTTTAATGATAAGGAACACTTCTTGTTGCTGGAAAACTGTTTTTGTTCATCATCCCTTACCAGAGCAAAATGCATCTATTCCATCATCTGACCAGGTTCCAAGAATTGTTGGCATTGAGGCAAAGTGCCTTGGCAAATGTTTTCTTAAAATGGCAAAACAAAAAAGTGGAGATGATAGTTGTAATTATGGACTAGAACTCTAGGTTTCTACCTACAAATAAAAAGGATATGTGGTTCTTGGGATGGGAGTAGTCATTCATATATAGTACAAGGGCAGCTCTTCAACTATCCTGATGTGACTATTGCATTTTCTAAAGCCCATTTCTAAACTATAAAACAGGACAAATAATTTGCAATTCTTCTGGATTTTTGCCTTGTAGCTATGGTTTTGAATTTGAATTAGTTATAGATGGACCCTCCATTATGATTGAGATGTTTTTAGATTTAACCTGCTTCTGATTCTCTACCTGAATTTAGGCCATTGAGCACTGGAGGCCTGAAGGCTTAGAGGACTCTTTTAATCCAATGATAAATGTTTATTGCGACTCTTATGAATCATATTTTCTCTTCACTTGCATAATTGATCAAGCATTGCTTTCATGGAGGAGAGGAGGATAGAGAGAGAAAAGGTTTGCTTTAAATCTTAGACTTCATGAAGGACTCTTAAATACTTTTCTTATAAGCCAGATAGTAGTATGCTATGACCTTTAATATGAAGAAGCTCTATACAAAAAGTTTTGGAGACTGAGAACCAAGACTTCTGTTGAAATCATTATGACTTTGGTAGGTTTTAGCATCTCTGAAAATTAAGATACTTTTCATTACATGCCTAAGTGCTTGTTTTACAAGACTGTATGTATGCAGATTAGAAAACTTGGCAGATTTCTCTCTGCGTATATTTCTCCAGCTGTAAAATAAAGGTAATATAGGTTCATCTTGTGAAGCATCCAGATACTTGAGACTTGGACAGGTGAACCTCACTTCAAAATTTTAGAGTGTTACCGTAGATCCACTGTAGCCATTTTGTGGATCACCTCTAAGTGGAAGCTAAACTGCTATTATGTTATATCTGTTTGATTCAGGTTTAAAGTTATAGCAGCTTAGTTGTACAAAACTGATGTAGGAGCAGCCAGATAATTATATTAGATGAACTGGTACACATGAGAAAGGTAAATCATTTTCCCTCCCTTTTTAAAAACAGTCTCATGTTAATTGTATTTTAAGAGGTAATGCATTATTTTCAGAGAATAAATTCTTGTCTGGAATCATGTTAGAAGACTTGAATAGAGCACTGATCAGATAAAATATTGCAGTGGACCTGTGCCAATATCTCAACAACTTTTATAATAATACAGTCATATTTATTTGGAGACTGGAAGGGATGTTTGCCTGTAGTTTGTTGTTATGGTACAGATTTCTTAAATGTACTGCACTCCTTCCTACAGGAGGTGCTGAAACAGCTACAGGGAAGCATTGAAGATGAGGCAATGGCTTCTTCTGGACAAATTGATTTACTGGAACGACTTAAAGGTAAATTTAGGAAAAAGATACTCTTATCAGACTTATTTGCTTGCTAATTTTAGTTGCTTAGGGATGACGTCTTCAAAAGTGCTAAGTCCCATTAACTTTGGCATCTAAGAAATTCTCGCTGACTTTCAGTGACACTGGATTCCTACCTACCTGAGGACAGAGACAGTGTAACAATTGTATTGCCATCAGAGGATGCCAGTATAAACTGTTAGGGTGCAACTGCCCTGTGTCATTCAGGGTCAAAATTAGGGCAGCTAGCTCATTTGTATTGCTAAAGGATTATGCAAAACTAACAAGTAGACCACCATAGCTCATGAATAGGG
>NW_017729024.1:76945645-76958297 GCF_001723915.1 Gavialis gangeticus
ACAGCTAGCTCATTTGTATTGCTAAAGGATTATGCAAAACTAACAAGTAGACCACCATAGCTCATGAATAGGGACCTACCCACATTGAGTTTGCACAGATTTCATGGAAATCATGAAATTGGGCAATCTCTTCAAAATTTGCAGGGGAAAAAATACTAAAAATAAAATAAAGGCTTCCCAGTGGGAGCCAGCAGTCCTCAAGGCCTGCAACCCTCCAAGGGGGAGGAGGGCTGCCTGCAATGAAGGCGAATAGGCAAGATAGCTGCCACCCCTGCCCCTAGCCTATCATACAGTGCCATCCTTCTCCAGTCATTGGTGGGGTGCAGGGCTTCATGATGGACAGCCCTCTCTGCCAATCAGCAGCAGGGGAGCCCATGAGGGCACCTTGGCAAATCAGAGGCATGGGAGAGCCCCAGCCACGATAAGCCCTCAAAAATGGCAGCCAGGCCCACAATCTGTCTGCGAAATTGGCCAGCTGCCTCTCTGAGTTGGGTAGACCCTACCGATGAGTATTGCCAAGCAGCAACTCCTCCTCTCCTTTTAAAATGGTTAAAAGGTGTTTGTCCATACCCTTATGGTCATTGTTTAAAATGGGACTTAATTTCCTGATTCATTGAAATGATTTTGAAAATTTTATTTCAGATCTTTATGCAAAAGTCTTCTGATATGAAACCTATATTTTGTTAAATGTTTAGAAAACATATTCTAATATGCCTTGATTAATAACATTATTCCCAACAGTACTATTGAAGCTATAAAACTTAAAATTGAAGTATAAATAATCTTTTGATATGCTGCTGTTGAATCTCTGCTCTATAAATCTTTGCTTTGTGTTTTTTCTTCAGAACTGAACTTGGACAGTAGTAACTTCCCTGGAGTAAAGCTAAGGCCAAAGATGTCCATGCGTTCTTTTGGAAGCCGGGAAGGGTCTGTTTCAAGCCGTTCAGGAGAGTGCAGTCCTGTTCCCATGGGGTCATTTCCAAGAAGAGGCTTTATGAATGGAAGCAGAGAGAGCACTGGTTATTTAGAAGAGCTAGAGAAAGAGAGGTAAACTTTCTTTTCTATGTATGTATTAAGCATCAACTTTTACATTTGAAAATGCTATTTTTCTGACCTATTTAAAACTTTAAAATATTCAGCCATGACTTGTATTTGTTTTGGATAGTCGTATGCTCTATGTTTAGGGGTCTACTCAATTCGTGATTTCACAGCTTTTGCAGAAACCGTAAAATCTGGGATTATGAAATCCATGAAATCAATTAAAAAAAAAAAAACAAAGTGCTAACTTCCCAGTGGGAGCTAGCAGTCCTCACTGCTGTGGCCTGGCCTTGCAGCCCCCCCTCAAGAGAGAAGGTGCTGGCTGGCACGGCCCACATAGGCCAACAGACAAGATGGTGGCTGCCCCCTCATTCCTCCTTCCCCCTCTTATTTAGGGAAACCAGGAATCTATAATAGATTTAAATTCAGAAAGAAGTTCATGTTCAGTTATTGCAAATCCTTTTCCATGTATGTTCTACTGTTAATGAGCACTTGCCCCAAGCACTTGAGCTTAGATTCTTCTGCCCAGCAGTGTCTATGAAGGAGGTCTGTGTATGCACTATAATTACCTTTGCACCTTCTATCCCAGAGCCTAATGGGTGTGGAAACCCTAACCTTCTGACTACCACTACTATTTATGTGGAACTTTGGGATGATCTGAGATGTACAATATGTTTTCAGTGTTTTTGACTGGATGCAGTTATAACTTTGTGATGATCTTTCTAGTTTAACTGCATTAAATGTTAAAATAATATTGTATGCCTTAGTTTTCCTGACTGGCTTGTACACTGGGAAAGGAGGGGTTATTTGTGTTGAGAACCAGAACAGTGGAGACTGGAAGTGCTATATTAGTGGGTACAGGGGTATGGGTTGTATCTGTGTTGGTCTAAGGCAGGGGTGATCAACCTGCAGCTCCAGAGCCACATGTGGCTCTTCAGAAGTTAATATCTCCTTGAATGTTTGTACAGAGTCTCCTTGAATCTTTGCACAAACACACGGTGACCAGCTTCCTGGTCACCATGTGCTTGTGCAAAGATTCAAGGAGATGCATTATTAACTTCTGAAGAGCCGCAGGTTGGCCATCCCTGGTCTGAGAACATAGGCAAACAAGGTTCTTTGGGTAAATCTGATATATTTTATTAGACCAACACAAATAGTTGGAAAAATTCTTCTTTGCAAGCTTTTGGGTATGTGAAGGGTGTTTATACCCGAAAGCTTGCAAAGAAGAATGTTTCCAACTATTTGAGTTGGTCTAATAAAAGACACTAGCGAGTAGTAATTTTCTTGGGATATTCGAGACAAGCAAGGGGTTTGGGGTTTTCTGTTTGCTTGTTTGTTTGGGTTTTTTGGTTTGGGGTTTTTTTTGTGCTAATAGCATCAATTAACAAAGATCTAATTCACCCTGTTTCTGGTGCTGGGGAGGCATTGAGAGATGGTCCTAAAAAGGGAAAACCCCAGAGATAAGGGAGAGAAGAGAGAGGCAGAAGGAGAGCAGACTGGTTTCAATAAGAACAACAAGGGCTGTCTTTTCCTGACATAAACTGCTTGGGCATCAGGGCAGAAGGACTCTTGTTGTATTGCTGTGGACCCATAAAGGTTGTTTTGTTTTAAGAAGAGCTGACTTCTTTGCTCCATGTGACTCTGTGTGTACTCTGTCCCTTTGAAGGGGTAATTTCTCTCCAGGAGCTGAACCAGAAAGCAGCTCTCAGAGGGAAAGCTGTAAATAACCAGGGGGGTTAGGGACTGGAAGGCTGCGTCTTGGAGTCCCAGAAGCTCATCCTCTCTAAAAGCTGTCTGGGCTGGCTTCAGAGACTAATCCAAAAGACTGTATAAGGCTGAGAATCCTAAGTAAATTGGAGATTTTATGACAGTAATTACTTTAGAAAGTGGGAGTTAGAATTAGGTGTTTAGTGATTCATTTCTCTTTAAAAAGAAAAAAAACATGTTATATTTCTTGGAGACGCATCACCTGGTTACAGGTCTAGGTCTTAGAATGAAAGTGAAGTCTTCTGGATTTAAGAATCGTTTTATGAGGCAGCAGTACCCCCTCAAGTATGGTCACACCAACTAATTATACTTCAGCAAAGGGTATATGCCAGAGATGAGCCAGTGGAAGTCACTTTTTAAGAAAACTGTGGAAGTTTAACATGAAATTGCTTTTATGGGTGTGGTCTGTATGCCCTTCTTCAGATCCTGAAGGAATGGCTGGAACTGAAATACCTGACCAGGTGTCTCTGAAGAACGCTGCAGTCAGCTCTTTAGTTCACACCCCTGAAACTGCTTGTCTCCAAGTGATCTTCCTTAGCATTGGTGACACGTAGTGGGTGCACGTGCACCCCCTGAGAAAAGCACCACCATTTCCAGCAGTGCCTGTAAGCGGTCACTGCGGCAGCATCTGCAGGTGATCTCCACTGGCTGTTGCCAGTGCTGCCAGCGACTGCCTGCAGGAGCACCCCACCGCCACGCTTCTGCTGCCGCCACCCACGGGAGCTCGCTGTGTCCCTCCAGTGTCCAGGGGCATGTGTTGTTCATGCTTAGCGTGCAGTAAAATTTCTTAGGATGAGAGAAAAGAACTCCACTACTCTAAGGAGCAGATTTCAAGGTCCTTTTCATTGGATCCTGGCACTAGAGAAAAGAAATTAAGGCCAGGTAGATATGCAATTCTATAGACAAACCAAAAAAAGAGTTATAGAGAGAGGGACGGTACACAAGCCTTTTTGAACCCAAGTGACCTCACTGACCTAAGATTGCTGGTCTCAGGGGAAAACAAACAAACAAACAAACAAAAAAGTAAAAACCATTTTGAATGGGGAAGTTCAGAGCAAAAAATTATCCACAAACTGTGTCAGGTATAGTTTAAACCGGTGGTGCTCAAGGTTTTCGGTCAGTGGGCTGGATGGGGAGTGCCCAGTCCCTCTCTGGCCAGATCCAATCGGGCATCCAGGGTATGTGCTGCAAGACCGAATCCAGGTACATGAGGGAGGGGGTGCAGCCTGGCCCAATCCAGGCAGGTGGAGGGGGATCGATAAGGTGGTCAGATAGGGGGAAAAGGGGTGGCCCAGTCCCTGTGGGGAAGAGGGGGTGTGGTCCAGCTTCATGGCCCCATGGTTCAGCCCCACAGGGAGAAGGGGGTGCAGCCTGGCCCCAACCTGGCTATGCCGAGGGAGGAGGGTGTAGCTCTGCCTTGACCTGGTCATGTGGGGGAAGGATAATGACTCAGCTCTGACCTGCTGCCTGGGGCTTGGGATTGTGGCAGTGGGGAAGGGTATCAGTATTAACTGCCACTACTCCCGGCCCCATCTGCTATATTTCCTGACAATTGGGGAGCTCTGCACGCCAGATGCCAAGGCTCTGGGGGACTGCGTTTGGCCTGCAGGCCAGAGACTGAGCACCCCATATTTAAACAGGCTTAAAATAAAGAAATGCATCTTATTTAGTCTATAAAGGTGCATATCTGGATATAATAGCACATATTTTAATAAACCTAAGTTCATTTCATCAGGTGCTGTGAAAGAACAGCATAAAGCAGAGTAAAAAATGTAGTGAGTGATTAGAATACAATAGGGCTGAAAGGAGGAGAAGAGGGGAAATGCTGTGAGGCATACAAGCAAAGAACCAGTAAGAACAAAGGGATCACAAAAGACAATCCAAATAATGAGATTAAGAATCTGAAGTACCTGTTTAAACCATGTTTAACGCATCCACATTTTGTAGATGATTTCTTGTTCTGCAGTTTCCCATTCAAACTGGTTTTTATTGTTTATTTTTTTTTGCCTGAAAACAGCTGTGGATCTGTGAATCCTGAGGTCAGTGAGATCACTTGGGTTCATTTACAAAAGCTTGCTCTCACTCTCTCTATAAATAGATAGATACCTTATTTGGTCTATAAAGGTGCATATTTACCCTATCTTCTCCTTTGGAAACGTCATTTATTACATGGTAATAATTCTTCAGCACTGAGATGACCGTTGATGATGGCTTCAGCACTGACTATTCTAGCACTGATCCTTTTCTAGTCATGTGGTACCAGTATGCAGTAGGAAGAGCCTTTACAGCTTTGACATACCCACAGTCTCAGTGATACTGGCATCACCACTGTTTCTGTTGCTTAGACTTCCTTCTAAGGTAATGATCATCATTTCATTTTCACTATCAAAGACTATTGTTAAACTAAATAGATGGAATATTAAGAGATGGTTTTGTACCCTAACCAGCACTGCTTCTTTAGTAAAAGAGATGTTCTTTCTCCTACTCCACTTCAGACACAAGGAAGGTGGTATTACTTCTCTACCTGGAATTTCTTTTGTCCTTGTGCATCAGAAAAGGATTCTAGGGACAGTTACTAATGTCAAAGGCCCCAGGACCCGAAGACATGATTTTTGCCTGGAGTCTGAGCTTTCTGTCTTCCTGCACCACTACTGCATCAGTACTGGTTTTAAGCACCATGAGAATGACACCCTGGCAAAACACCAGCTTCTGCTGTCCAGTTTAAGGCTGCTGACCTCTGCCTTTAGCAATGGGGGAGATATGCAGGTACCACACGTCAGGTCCACAAGCAGCAGTAGGTCTGATATAGTGGAGTTGCAGCCTGACCACTACATACCAGTGTATATATCACAACATTTTTGTTTGAGGCTGAATGAAGGTACCCCAGTGTATAGTATAATATAGTCACTGCGGCGTAAGTTTTATTTCCTTCCTTTTAACTGGAAGCATAATATTATTGACACATTTGTCCAGATAGGATGTTTAAAAATAAGATACTCACTGATCTCTGAAACTGATTTGGGAAAGCTTTCAGTAGAGTCTAGGTCAGGTGTGGGCAATTATGTGGGCCTATGGGTCACATAGGAAATTTTGGTGAGCTACTGTGGGACAGCTCAGGGCAGAGCTGTGATCCACTGCCTGCACGCCCCTGCTGTGGGTGCTGGTTCTGTGGGCAGGGGCATGTGAAAAGCAGATTACACCTGGGCCCCGGCCCCACACTGTCACTGCCCAGTTAACCTGGGGTCTCCATGGAGATTAGCCAGGGCCCAGATGAGTAGGGTGCACAGCCAGGTGGATGGAATGGTGCCATGCGCAGGCAGGGAGCTGGGTCTAGGATCCTCGGGTGGTGACAGCATGGTGCTAGGGCCCAGGGCAGAGCTGCAGTTCACTCCCTGCATGCCTCTGCCCATGGAACCTGTGACTGTTGCAGGGCTATGTGGGCAGTGGATCATGGCTCTACTCCAGCCCCGTGCTGTCACCCACCCTGCAGTCTTGCCTCATGATTCCAGCCTTGCCCACCTGTCCTACTTTCAAATACCACTCCCGACCTGCCCGTGGCCCCATCCCATCTGCCCAGCCATGTGCCCTACCTGCACAGGTCCTGCTGCCAGGACTTCAGGGAAATGAAGAGCCACCATCAAGACTGTAGGGAAGCAAGTCTGGCTGCCATGCCGCCCCAGCCCCACTGCGTGCCAGGAGGCAGTGGCAGTAGCCTCATGTGCCAGGGCCTGGGCTGCCCCCTGCACCATGGCTGGGTGGGACCAAGGGACCTGCTGAAGACCAGACAAAATCCTTCAGTAAGTCAAATCTGGCATGTGAGCCATATTTTGCCTACCCATGGTCTAGGTACTGTGAGAATGAACTCACTGAGATGCTGTAGGAAATGTTAACTCAAATAGCGCTCCTGTGACTATTGGCTGTTCTTTTGTAGCTAGCATGGAAGGGAGAAATTTGGCAACACTTTTTGCTGATAAAAATATATAAAAGTAGTGGACCAAAATCTGCTTTCACTTACACTTTCAACCTCACTGAAATTGTTTATGTGACACCAAGAACAGAATATGACCTGGTATCTTATATGTGCAAATATAACAAATCTTGTGTTACAAAAATAGAATGATAATGTATTATTAAGACATTCTTTGATCAGTAACTCTTCCACCTCACCTTAAATTCTTTTAACTTTACTAATTTCTACATGGTTGCAAAAAAGGAGATTTACTTCTGACTGAGTGAGCAGGTGTTCTTTTTAATGTCTAATAAAAATGTCACTCTGTGGATCAACTAATCAGATGCATTTGTGCAATCAACTGCTACAACTCTTTCTCAAAGTATACAATACTGCCTAGCTACTTTAGCCTGAGGAATGAGACACTTAAGGCCACTCTTAAACTCAGGTCTCTTGTTCTGAAGCAATGATGCCAAACTACTAAGCCAAAAATAAAGCACTTTTCAGGAACAGAAATGACACTACTAAATTAGAGGAGTTCCCCCCCAGGGAAAATCCATTATGTAGCTTGTGGAACCCCAGTGCTTCTTCCATTCTCTTCTTTGCTTTCAGAGTCCCTCTGCCCTTCACGTGTCAAAGTAGATTGCACCACACAATGTCTTACTCCCTAAACTAACTATTCTGCATTTTACAGGGAAAAAGAAAAATAGCTTGTTCCTTTCTATATCCTGTGAATGAATTTTGATTGCTTGGTGGGTTTTTTATGTCAATTTTGAAAATCTTTTGGTGGTTTCTACAAAAAAAAAAATCATGAATAAGTCTAGTGTTGTGTTCTTTTATGTTTAACCTTTTCAGGTTAAAAATGGAAATTTAGCATGAAATAATTTGTTAAATTATATACAAGGATTATCTGATGCCTCACTTTTCCATCATTTGAAATGTGGTAGTTTTGCTGCTGCTACCGCTACCTCTGTGTTCTCAGGTCAGGGCTTATCTAAGAGAAAATGTTATCAAAGTTCTATCAGGAACATGTGGATTTTCCTGAGCTAATTTTTTGTACAACAATCAGAAGTAGCTTGACAGAGCCCTGTGCATGGTACACTGATTTTAGTTGGCTTAAACATTTACCCCTCCTGCAAAATTGACTCGGAAAGGTGTAAGTGCAGAATGTTTAAGGAAAGCAAGGGTGTGGGGGCGTTTTTTTTGGTTTTGTTTTGGTTTTTTTGCTAATAGCTTTTTGGGCCAACTGAATAGTTGGCAAAATTAGCCCAATAATTTTTTTTTTTTACTAGGAAAAAAAAAATGTTTGCATATTACCTGGACCATTATGGTCACAACAACACTCCAACCTTAAATGATTTGGCAGTCTGCAACTTGGAGGAGCTGTCACAGATCAACCTTGTCCCAGCTCATGCCACTGCACATCTACAGTTCTAGTAATCTAACTCACAAGGCTTCTCAGGGACATTAAGACCTGGGTTAGCATTTTTCTCTCCTTTGCATTTTAAGTAAAAACTGTGTCTGCTTCAAAAGTAACCTGTCTCTTAAAGGAATAGACAGTTCCTTGTCCACTGTTATCAAAGTCCAAATTCAGGTCCAGAGCAAGGAGACCTTTCCAGCCAGACCTAAGAGTTGTAGGCTGGAAATATGAGGCTCTATCAGTGCTAACAAAGTATTTTAAACATTAGAGATGAGGATGATCTCTCAGTTTTTCTACATTTTTTTGGAACTGTAGAAATACTCCTGTAAGTTGCTGTATTCTATCATTTCATCGTATCTTCAGGGAGCCACGTAGAATTAAACTCCGACAAAAGCTGACTTAATTTATTCCCCTTGGATCCCAGGAAATGCAGGAGAATTGACTGTAACTCTTAACAAGCTACTAGTTCAATGCTTCCAATTCGCTAGAAATTTCAGGACTCGTTTCTTCACATTTTCTGGACACCAGTTCTGGCGTTTGATCCTATTTATCTAAATCTCTCTGGACAAGAAATTAAAGATGGAAACGAGCTGGAACTTAATTGCAACAGTGTAGCCTGGAGAGTTTCTAGCATTTCCCAGTTTTACAGCTGCATATTTCTGTATTCCAAAATGATAAATTATTGCATTTAGCAATAGAAAACATGTTAAACAGCCTGTTGTATCTTTACATCTCCAGGGTACTTAAAACAGCAGTTTTCCTCTTCAACTCTAGTTATAAAACTAGGCACTCCCCAGGTTTTGGAACAGTAGTAGTCTTTCCTCGGGAACTATATAAAACAAAACAGAAAAAAACGTCCTGGCCCCATCTCAGTTGTGGGTACATTTGAGAACTTTTTATTACAGGTAAGGTCTCTGTGATCCTATGATCGGATCACATATCAAAAATCTAGAGATAATACAATAAGTATTATCTTAGCAGTTTCTATATTCAGAGACAGAAAAACACTTAGTACAATGATCTCACCCAATCCCAGATGTTACTTTGCTTCACAGAAAAGCAAAGCACTCACTTTCTGAAGCAAAGGGTGCGTCGTTGGCTGGGATGATCCAGACAGGTGTTGAAAGCTGGATTCATGATAAAAATGATGACGACGACGATGACACCCTTAACTTTCTTGCTTCCTCCTTTTATGTTTTTCTTTAACTTGACTCCTTTGATGACTCCTTGCTTTTGGATTGGTCTCTTTGCAGTCAGCATATTGTCCATATTTTAGCCTGTCAGCATATTCCTGTGTTCAACAGACCCATTACGAGCACACCTCTTAATTTGGCCTTTTTCCAGTGTCTTACTTTAAGCATTGTTCATTGATCTCCTTTATCACCCTTCATTAACATATCCAATCATTTCATCCCTCTGATTCAGCTGATTAGAGCCAAATTCAGTTAATTTGAGCTAGTAATAAAACTATTGCTATGTTGTGTTAGAAAAACTTCTCCCAGCGATAGAGAAAGGGAAGACATACCATGCAAGCAAACTCAAGGCCGTAAGCTGCTTGCAGGAAACAAGGCCAGCTGATTTTGCAAACACCAGAAAAATAAAAAGTTCAGATAACACTGAGGCTATACAGAATTTTAGGCTGAATATAAAAGAAAACTTTAAACAATACTATAATTCACCACTCTATAAACAGGTGCAACCTTAAAGCATAAAATATGACAAGCTACCCTAACATCACCACTACTTGGTGTTCACCAGATGTTGGTAGAAAAGTATGGGGAGAAACGTGTCTCAGTAGCCATGAACCGGAGTGGAAAACAAATCACAACAATCACCTAGAGCTTAAGGTGACTTACAAACTTTATAGTTATTTTAAAATAGAGATTTTTTTTCTTCATCCTCTTCTACAGGCTGAGAGCCTTGAAGTTGTAGTCTGTATCCTTTGAGAGGAAAGTGGGAAGAAGCAGATTCTTAGCCAAGAAATTGGAAGAGTTGGTTCACATAATGTAACTTGCATATTTTAAATATGTGTGTATGGATATAATGTTAAATATGCATTAAAATAAGAACATAAGAGACAGCTCATTGGTTCCAGTCCAGCTAAGATTACTCATGACTGAAAGTTATTTCTGCCTGATGGCTGCTCTGACATACATGAAATGAACTAGTGTTCTCAGTCCAGTTTCTGACAGACGCATCATACCAGTTACAATCACAGTTGGAACTAAATGACACCCTGTTGACAGTTTCAGTAGACAGTGCAAGGATTGAATGAGCATGCATACTAAATCATTGTCTCATTCTTGGAGGTGGTCTTTCCAGAACAGTGTTGAGGCAAACTACCATGGTGGTGTGTGGCTTAATGCTGTACCAGTTTTATGAATAAATAGACACCCCGTCTCCAGGGCTGTTTAATCTGGCACATTTCACAAGCATTAAATTATTAATAACACAAGAGGTGGAGGCTTGAAAGTGAACTAGCACATTCTGAAGACTCAAAATGGCTGGATAAATTATAGATGAAAAAGAGGGTTTTTTGTTTTGTTTTCTAATCTCATATCTTTGTACCTCCTCTGTTTAAATCAGTCTGGTGCATTTTTCATGTTTCACAAAACTATTTTCTTCCAGTTCCTTTGAGTTTAAGATCAATGCAGTTTTTATAGTAGTATATTAATAGTGCAGTAATATTTCTTCAGACATATTTCTGTTATTTTTATATCACTAAGGTCAATAAAATATTTGTAAGAATTTTACTTCAGAGGCTCAAAGTTAATTTAATTTAATTCAGTAGAAGCATTTCTAGGGATTAGTATTTTGTGATTTCCAGTATATCAAAGTTGGGATGATGGAGAGCAGAGCAGATAGTATAGAGAGAAACTATAAAATCAGCTGTGTAGATTATTCTTTCAGCTATGATGTCCACATAGCAAGAATTCTGGTTTTGTCACATTAATTATTAAAAATTTCAACTGTATCACTTAATTCAATACAAAGTATAATAATAAATTTTAGAATTCTTTTTGTTAATAAAGAGGGCATCCGTGCTATGATAGAACATTTGTTAAAATTTGAAACTAATGTAGTGGTAGCACATTGACTTGCAGATTATGTCTCTGGATTTGGCTGTAATTGGACTCTTTAGGCAGAGGCTGTGCATGTCGAGCACCTATACACGAGCAGCAAGACTGCTCTGACGCACTGTAATTGCAGCATGTCTGAGCAGACTCAGTGAATCAAGTCTGTTGGAGTGTGGTAATTACTCAAGTAATTATTCAAGACTTAATCAAGTCTGGTGGAGCGTGGTAATTACTGTGCTCTAACAGACTCCAGTGTCGCATGTATCAGTGTCCCTGTGCTTAAAGATGGCGGCAGAGGCACTTTAACTAAAGCTTATATGACAGACTTTAGTTAAAGCACGCCCGTAGCCATTTTTAAGCGCAGGGGCGCTGATACACAGGATGCCCCAGCTCTCAGAGCCACTGTAATTAAAGTGCCTCCCCCACCCCCACTCCCGGAGCACACGTGTAAGTGCCCATAGAGACTTGATCTGAGCTTGCAGTTCTTCTATATCTTTCATGGCATTACATATTTGTATCCTCACAGACTGCTATTTCATTTCCAAATTGAAGAGAGGGTAATGCAGTTATTTTATCATTTTAGAGAGAGGACAGAGAATGAGTGAGCAGAAGTGTTATAAATGTCTGAAATACCGTTACCTCTATTTTATAATTTTCTGTATTTTTCCATATTATTTTGTATTTCCATATTTTGTAGTTTTCCTTTCTGTGTAATACTGTAGTGTCTAAGAGCTGTAGTCATAGAACAAGATTCCATTTTATTTAGGCACCACTCAGACAAAACAAAACCAATGTCCCTGCTCTTAAAGACTTTACAATTGAAACATATAGTACATGGCTACAGACAAATGGAAGAAAAACAGAGACAGCATTGACTATACTAGTCAAGCTGTAACCTCAGCATACAGGCATCCTAACCATTGTAAGTATCATAGCAAAAAACAGTTTTAAGGAGGGATTATGAAGACATCAACAATATGACTTTATAGATGTTAAGGGGGACTTCCTTTCAAAGGTCAGGGCATCATAACTGGGGTTTTAAGATTTTTTGGGCAAGACTTTCAGTAATTTTTTTGTACACCAAAATGCTTTAAAATGTTGGGTAGATGCTATAAGTCATTTAAGTTGATAGTTTTTTAATGATCAGTTTGTAATATTTTTTATGTCTGCATTCTGGCATGACAGTGATCCATTCTGTAGGATTTAACAGGATCCAACCATTATGTACGTGTGTGTGTGTGGGGGGGGGGTTATCTTTTTTAACTCTCACTTATTTTTGTGGTGCAATAGCAGTCCTTTTTTCCCCTCCATAATTAGTTTTAATAATTTCTTTTCCCTGGAGAAGAAATATCTTCAAGAATTTGCAGAACTCTTCAGTTTTTCATCATGTGCATTTTTGCC
>NW_017729024.1:76963297-76964573 GCF_001723915.1 Gavialis gangeticus
TGTGGGGGGGGGGGTTATCTTTTTTAACTCTCACTTATTTTTGTGGTGCAATAGCAGTCCTTTTTTCCCCTCCATAATTAGTTTTAATAATTTCTTTTCCCTGGAGAAGAAATATCTTCAAGAATTTGCAGAACTCTTCAGTTTTTCATCATGTGCATTTTTGCCACACATTCTTTGATGTCTACAGACAGAACCAGCTAATTCTTTTGTTTGCAGGGCCTGATATGTCTATAGTTAGTAGATAACAATGCTGTGCATCCTGCATCTGGGGAAAACATTTACAAATTATATGTATTAGAATTAATTATACCTCTGTAAATTTCAGTTCATAACTGTTAACTCTGTTTCTTACTACAGCACTAAATAGTCACTGTCTGATGCCTTTTCCTTATAACATAAATAACCATAAACTCATTCAGTGTAAATCCTTACTAAATATGTCTTACTTCTCTTTATGCTATACTAACAGTTCTGTTTCAACAAAACTGTAACTACACCAATATGATATGAACAATCATCAGGTCCATGATTAAATATATTCACCAACCTCAGATTAATTTAGTGTTTTAGTCTCTTGGGTCTAAATTGAAAGTGAACCACCAGGCAAATGAGTTTAGTACAGTAGTGTTATTCTCATTAATTTGTTTTAAGAATAATGTAACTGCCATTAAGATTATAGTTTGTTCTTGGGATAACTTTTCATAGATTTCATAGACATTAGGCTGGAAGGGACCTCAGAAGATCATCGAGTCCAGCCCCCCCACCCAAAGGACAGAAAGTCAGCTGGGGTCATAGGATCCAGCAAGATAAGCATCCAATTTGCTCTTGAAGGTGTTCAATGTAGGTGCTTGAACAGCCTCTGATGGCAGGCTGTTCCAGACCTTGGGGGCTCGGACAGTAAAGAAATACTTCCTTATGTCCAGCCTGAAACGGTCTTGCAGTAGTTTGACCATTCAACCTCATCATCCCTTGGGACACTCTGGTTCTCCCAGATCCTGGTGGTCACCCCTGATAAACTTACAGGTGGCCATCAGGTCACCCCTGAGCCTGCGCTTTTCCAGGCTAAAGAGCCCCATGGCTCTCAGCCTGTTGTTGTAAGATCTGTTTTCCTGACCTCTGATCATGCACGTGGCTCTTCTCTGGACTCTCTCAAGCTTCTCCACATCCTTTTTGAATTGTGGAGCCCAAAACTGGACGCAGTACTCCAGCTGCGGCCTCACCAACGCCGAGTACAAGGGGAGAATGATGTCCCGGGATTTGCTTGAGAAGCATCTAT
>NW_017729024.1:76969573-76969922 GCF_001723915.1 Gavialis gangeticus
CAGTCCATTAAGGATGGCCTCTTTAATAAACTTTTTTAAGATCTTGCCCGGGATAGAAGTCAGGCTAATGGGCCAATAGTTAGCCGGATCCACTTTCCTCCCTTTCCTAAAGATAGGCACCACATTGACCTTCTTCCAGTCTTCAAGCACTATACCAGAGTGCCAGGAGTTTTCAAAGATCCGTGCCAGGGGCTGGGCTATGATGCTCGCCAGCTCCTTGAGTATCCTGGGGTGTAGATTGTAAGGGCCGGCTGACTTGAAGGTATCCAGCTTCTCAAGATGTTCCTTCATGAGGTCAGCATTTATGGAGGGCAGGGGATCTCCCCCACCCGGACCTCCCTGTCCTGTA
>NW_017729024.1:76970015-76980204 GCF_001723915.1 Gavialis gangeticus
GATTTTGCTGAGTGATCCTCCCACGAGATGTCCGGGTAATTGAAATCACCCATGACAACCATGGTCCTGGAGCATGCGGCCTCAGCCAGCTCCTGGGTGAACTCCTGGTCAAGCTCAGGACTTTGGGGTGGGAGGTCTGTAGTAGACTCCCACTGTTGTGTCCCCTGTACCATGTTCCCCAAGAATTTTAACCCAGAGGGTCTCTAGCCATCCACCCTGGTTGCCAATATCAGCTTGCAGGGACATGTAGCTTTCCTTAACATAGAGAGCTACACCCCTGCCTCTTTTATCTACACGATCCTTCCTGTACAGGGTATAGCCATCTATACCCATGGTCCAGTCATGGGTGGAGTCCCACCAGGTCTCCATTAACCCAGTGACATCATAATTATTTGCATTGAACAGGAGGACGAGCTCCTCCTGCTTGTTCCCCAAGTTCCTGGCATTTGTGTACAGGCAGGCAAGTGTCCCCTTGGGGGCTCTTGCCTTGCCCACAGATTGTACCAGGGCTGGGGCAAGGGTGGGCTCCCTTAAGTGCCCCAGGCTTGTCAGTTGCAGATACCCTATACTTAAATAAGATTATCAGACAGGATCTAAAATAACTAGAATCTTACTGGTTTCCTTACTGTATTAGTTACTTTAAAATGTGCTATTTTCCATAGTAGATGTTGTTTTCATTTCCACATAAGTATCCACGTGATACAAAGCAATGTCAGAGCACTTGCATTTATGGTTAAATAATATGATCTAGATCCCATCACCCTTGATTTGCTGTCTGAGGCTGGTATCCCTACTTCGGAAGGATCTTCCACAGTGCTTCTCAGTTCACAGAGTCAAAGGCTTTCATGAGGTCCAAGAAGGCCATGTAGAGAGGTTTATGTTCCTGGCATTTTTCCTGCAGCTAGCGAGCTATGAAGATCATGTCAGTTGTGCCTCTTGATGCCCTAAACCCACACTGAAATTCCAGGAGGACCTCCTCGACAAGGAGATGGTTCAGGAGGATTCTTGCAATGATCTTTCCTGTGGTAGAAAGGTGATCTCTTTGTAATTTCCAGTCAGACTTGTCTCTTTTCTTGAAGATTTTCACAGTCATGGCATGCCTGAGGTCATCTGGGTTTTCCTCATCTTTCTAAATCCTTAAGATGAGGGCATGGAGCTGTGATGTGAGCTCCTTTCCCTCCTGCTTGAAGATTTTGGTGGGGATTCCATCAATTCCAGATGCCTTGTCATTCTTCATCTGTTTGATGGCTTTCCTCACCTTATCAGGGTTTGGAAGAATTGTGAGATTGTCTCTGACTGGGTGTTGCAGGATGGAGTTGAGAACATGCTCGTCAACAACAGAGCCTCAATTGAGAAGGTCTTCAAACTCCTCCTTCTAATGGTGATGGGTTCCCCCTTCCTTAATCAGGTTTTGTCGATCCTCAGGTCTCAAAGGGGTTGGTCCCTGAGTGCTCGGACAATGGACGGTTTTGGTGGCATTGAAAAAAAACTAATGCATATTGTGAATGTCTACTGGTGGTGGATCTGTACTATAATATTTAAATGTTTCTGAAATGGGGTGCTACTCAGTTCACATAATTGAGTCATGGAGTAGTGTCTCAAGTCCAAAAAGGTTGAGAATCACCTGTATAGTCTTACCCTTTTCTGTTTTCTGTACTACTGGCATACTACTGGTTTAAACACAGTTTGGCAGTGTAATGTAGACAAAACAATTATTCTTAACCATATATTTTAAAATACTTGTGTGTTCTAGGTTGTGTTCTTAGGCTTGGAAACTCATTTAGCTTCTCTCTGGGTTAGGATGAGAAATGGGCAGCAGTGAATGGGAGTCTATAGTGCAACTGGTGTCTACATCTTTGCTTTTACTATTATCAACTATTTATGTCCTTTACAAAGATTCAATAAGGGGCTCCAAGGTTGTTCTCTCCTTGGAGCAGGAACTGATGATAGGCAGGGAGATAGAGGTCACAAGAAGGGAAGCAACAATAAGCAATTTCTATGCAAGTTCTGTCTTCTGCCTGAAGTGCTGACTTCAGTCTGCAGCACTGTCAGTTCAGCAGATAATATATCCGTTTCACACTTTAAACTTCGTCATCTAAAATTTTGGGTTTAATATTTTACTGGCAGCTTTACAAAAATAGGAAGATGTAACAAAAGATAGAATAAACTCAAACTTCTGTTCTGAAAGTTTATAACAAAAAACTAGTATATTATCCTGTATCTAATATTTTTATTAAATGCATTAAACTATTTTCTTTCTTTGATGCTACGAGGCTGTGTGGCAGTTTTAGAAGGGTAGAGTTTGGGGAGTGCTCATGGAAGAGACTTAAGAGGAACAAATAGATGCTTAGGATTGGCTCGTGGCAGTGGAGTCTGTTTGCATTGCCCCAGTTGCAGAGCTGAGGTCTTAAAATTTAAAAGTTGCAGCATATGTATATATACATCTATAGATAGACCAGAAATTGCAGTAAAAAATATGATCGTGCATTATCATTAAGGATGTGATTATTTAAAGGTTTATGTAAAAAAAAAAAAAAAAAAAAAAAGACGACAAATTGTTTTCTGTGTCTAGTGGGGATAGAGCGAGAAGTATTTCAGTTTAAATTGCAAAACGGGAGATTTAGGTTGGAATTTAGGGAAATCTTTCAAAATCCAAGGGTAGATAAGCACTGGAATAGGTTATTTATGGACATTGTAGAATCTCTATCAAGAGAGGTTTTTAAGAGCAGGTTAAGCAATTGTCAAGAAGGATTTATTTATAGTTGATCCTGGCATGGGGTAGGATGGACTTGTTGACTTTTCAAGGTCCCTTCCATCTCTCTCTTCTATTTTTCAGCAAATTATAGTTGTAAAGAGTTAGTAAATTAGTTGATACTTTAATGAACTTTCTATAAAAACTGTTTATGGGTCAGTTATACCCATTTTAATGTCTTATGCTGATGCGCTTATAACCACTTATAACACAAACTACTCACAGCTGTAGCAGATTTCAGTATCTGTTAATTTAAGGATACATTTATAATGGGTTATAAAAAGTTTGGCAGAATTTAAAATAGAGTGTAATTGCTTTTTATTTAATTCATTTGTGTTTGTGAATCATTTGGGATGGGGAAGCAAGGAGGCATTACAAAGACAGCTGTGACTTGGATTTAATTGAAATGGAGGTTTGACTTGCATAGACATTGTACCAATACCTATTTTTTTAAGTCATCGTAGTTTATAGATTGGAAAAAAGTATCATCACAACGAAAAAAATGAAAATTGATTTACAGGGTAGTTCAGGCTGATGTTAGCACAGAACTAATAACAATACTGAGCTTTCACAAAGGCTGTAAACAGACATTGTGTTTCACCATTGTGTTTCCCTTTTTGTCCATGGATCCTACAGACTGCCATTGTCCTGCTTCAAGTACCTGTGAATTATGCAGGATAATGTGCTAACGGTTTTCTTGGGACAATGAAGTAAGTAGCAGCTGGAAGCTAATTGTGGCTCATTTAAATTAACTGAGATTAATTCCAGGGACAAGCCTGTCAGGCTTTGTGATTTTAACATCTGATGAAGTAAGCTGCTGCTTACCAAAGTTTATGCATCTCTGACTTAGTTTATAAGGTTAAAAACAGGTGACCAAATTGTCCAGGACCGAGCTGTTGATTTTGGGATCCTACAGACATATATGCCTATTGTTCTCCCCCCCTATCCCCCAAGTACACATGAAATATCCAAATTAACACATTGTCCAGGGACAATTGAGACTAATTTGAGTTAATTGCTATTCATGATGCTTGTGTAAAAAATTGTTCCAGCTAGTTTTATGCAAGTCAAAACCCTGCCTGGATTAAACTGGCCAGTATGTTTTTAGCCTATGGCAGCAGTGCCCAAACTTTTTGGTCCACAAGCCAGGTGACTAGTGTAGTGTTGTTCTGCAGGCTGGATCCATGCCATGGGCCCCATACAGCACACATGGGGCCAGAGCCTGATCTGGTGCATGCTGGGTCATGACTTAGTCCTCCAAATCCATATGGTGTCTGCACCTGTGGTCCCAGCCCTACATGGGATCAGGCCTTGTCATTCCATCCCCATGCATTCTGGGTTGGGCCAAGCTACTGTGGGTGCTCCAAGTCAGGTCAGGCTGCTGTACATCCTCTAGATCAGGCCCCACCATTTCCCTCCAGCCCCATGCTCTCTTGATTGGGCCAAGCTGCTCCACATGCACAGAATTGAGCCCTGTTGTTTGCCCCTACCCAAGCATGCTCTGGATCAGACCAAGCTGCTTGCATATGCAGGATTGGGTATAGCATTGGGCCCTGCCACCCCATCCCCACGTGTGCCTGATGGGGCTCCATCTCCCTCCCCTGTGTGGGCAAATGGGATCCCATAATCTGGGCCATGTCATTTGGCCCACGGGGCTTAGAAATTTAGCAGTGGAGGAGCAGTGGCAGCGTTAATTGTCACTGCTTTCCACTTTTCCCTCCCCATCAAATTTCCAGACCCCTAAGCACCCCTGCCTTAATTTGCAAATTTACCCTGCCTTCTATCTGACTTCAGACTTACTGTGGGTAGCTTCTTCTCTCTCTGCTGTCCCTAGCCACCCACTGGCAGGAGAGCTGCAGTGCAGCTTCGATGAGGGCTACATGTATAAACAGCTGTTTTTGATCAGAGTCAAAACCTGGCACAGTCAGTCCTAGGTCAAATGAGAGGTCTTTATGTCCAGCCATAGTGTTTCTTATCTTTATATTCTAAAGTGTTTTTATGAAGACAAATAGGTATCATTAACTCCGTTTTACAGATGTGGAACTAAGACAAAGTGGGATTACAGTGGTTTGCCTGAAATGACAGAGAAAAGAGTGTAGGTTTCTAAACTAGTTGTTTAGTGCCCTCCCTCTTCAGTAAAGCACATTGTTTATTTGACTGGCTATGTATACAGCCATGTTTACTGTGTATTTGCTGCTATATTTATAACTAGTAATGGCATAAGTACTGATGAGACATTTCCTGGTTTTGTTTTTTCAGATCTCTCTTGCTTGCTGAGCTTGAAAAGGAAGAGAAAGAAAAGGACTGGTATTATGCTCAACTTCAGAATCTGACCAAGAGGATTGATAGTCTCCCTCTTACTGAAAATGTAAGCAGCTACAATAATAACATATTCTGTTATGAACCCAGTGCTGTGATGCATATGTAAATCTTTTGTATATTATAAACTAGCTAAAATTCTTTCCAACAGAAAATTTAGTATAGTCTTTCTTGTGGTCCAAAATGTATACACACATTTTGTTAAAATAATAAAATGGCACTAGTACCAATAACTCCCTGCTTTCAGACAGTACAAGAAAAAATCCAGGGATTCAGTCCCTCTTGCTGTGAAGGGATTTGGCAACATCACATATAGAGTTACCTGCATGAAGTATTTTTATTCTTTTGAAAATTGCCTTTAACTTTGAAAATCTATGTTGTGTTAGCCAAAATTTTAGTTTTAGTAGGAGCCTTTAACCCAGAGTAGTGTTAGAGACTCGGAACTTGAATAAGATGCAGGTATAGTCTGAGCAAATGCCAGAGACCCTCTTGTTTGGTTGGGGTTTTTGGGGAGGGGCTTTTACCACCTGCAGTGCCTTCTAGTGGGGTGTGGGGTGGAAACTTCACCAACATTTAACTTTTATTATGTATAATTAAGTTTAAGGCCTGTATCAGGAAGTGTATTTTCACTTTTTTATAATGGTACTAAAAGTAAATATATAATGGATTGCCAAAAAAACACACTCCAGTCAACTGCATGCCTAGTCCACTGCATATTTTGCACATTGTTTCTGCAGTAGAGGGTTTTTTTTCTTTCTCTAGACTTTCATCTTTTCTGATGAAAAAATCTCAGGCTGTTTATGAGAGCTTAAAAAATACCTTTTTATATACCCCCAAAGCAGGGGGTGTCAAAGATCTAGTCCATAGAGTGCTATCGTTGGCCCATAGAACTCCTAGAGGGGGCAGGGTGAGTTGGGGAGGGGCCTATCTCCAAAATCCAGTACAAAGCATCCATGGTTATAGTTGTGTTGACAATATACTGTGCATATACACAGGTTTATGGGAGGAGACATCCTGTGCAGATACTTGCACAGCCAGCGCAGGGCTCCGAAAAGAAAGGGAGCAGAACGGAGCGCCCTAAGCAGGGGTGGCACTAGAGGAGGCTTGGGGGGCTATAGCCACCCTAAAATTCCCTGTAGCCACCCCTCCTAGTGCCATCACCTCCTGGCTCGCTCAGCTGAATCCACCATGCCACCGCCCCCCCCATCCCACCCCCCCAGAAAGACCCTGTCTCTGGCCCTGAGCCCACAGAGGACAGCCTGCCCTTGCTTTGCACACATGTGGGAGGGCACATGCCTCCCCTGGAGGTGCATGTAGTAGATGGAAGCCATGCCCCCTTCCCAACCCCTCTCCGCCCCATTCTTAGCCCTGGGGTCGCATTCACCTCTCTGGCTGGGCAGCACCTGCCCCAGCTCCACTCCCTCCCTCACTGTGGGGGCCTCAATCTGCCCACCCCATGCCCCTTCCTCCCCACAGACATACATAGCTGAAGTGATCAGAGCTAAACATCCTTTACTGTTGATATAACCAATAAACTTTATCACTATATTTGTTTTTTACTGTGTCAGTTGTGGACCTATGCACAACATTTTTATAGATTCATGATCTGATTTATCACCATATTTGTACTTGATTATGCCAATTCTAGGAGTAGGAATAATGTTTTATAATATTTGGCTCTATTATTATATTTGCATTTCTGTTATTTTTTGCTTAAATTTATACTGTGGTTGTATGTCTGTTATGTTGTTTCAGGAGCGTGGCTTTCAGCCAGAATTCTTAATATATTGAAACTGAAAAATTGAAGGCTTAAATAAAATATAAAATGAATCTGCATACAATATGTTTCTTAAATGAGATTTTTCCTGTATAAAGAAGTTTATTCTAGCAAATTGTTTTTGTTATCAATACTGAAATTGACTCTTCCCCCTCATTTTGCAGGCTTCTAATACTTAGTTTTACGGGTCTTATAAAAAGCCTTGAAAATAAGAGCTAGTTAGAGTCAGAGCTGTTTACACCCATGTTTTAAGTAGTGCTCCTTAAGGACACAGCAATCTCAGTACTGTGCTATTAGCATTTCTCTTATTTTCAAGACTTATAATAGTTGTCCTGTGACAGCTGCTTCCTCTTCATTCTACGTGGTACAGTCAAAGAGACTACAGCTAGTTACAAGATAAATACAGTTACAGCTAACACATTTCTAGCATTCTTTTTTTCCCCCCTCTCCCTTACTGCTACTCTTTTTCCTTTAAACCATAAGTTACAAAATAGACACTGAAGCTGAAAAATGCCATGCATTTAGCAGCATGTGCCCTTAACTGGTTTACATTTACATAATGTAAGTAATAGACAACAAATTGGGACTGACATTATTGTGCGGTTAGGCAAAATTAGCATTTATCTGATGTATGTTGAATATACTGTAGTAATGTTTTAGTACTTTCATAAACCTCCTTGATGCACTGTATAGTCCTTCCATAATGCTTAAAATGGCTTTCGGAAACATTTAGGCTTGGTACAGACATTCAAAAAGCCTGAGGCAGAATCAGTCCGAGTTATGTGGTTTTCTGTAAACAGTGTAGTTTAGTGGTGAATAGAACACACATTTGCTGGGGGGGTGCAAATCTTGGGGAGGGTTCTGCCATTTTAGGTACCTGGTCTTAGAATCTAATCTCCTTTGTGTAAATATGTAAAGTCATCACTAAATCTGAGAGGGAACATTCTTTTTGATGCTGGGTTCATATTTTGGTTACTGTCTCCTCAAGTGCCTGTCTTTGGGCATTTTCATGCTTTTTCCCCTAAGAATTATAACTTTTGATGTTCTTTATGCAGTAGATCTTTTAAAACTCACTTGGCATTTATCTTGTATAACTTCTGCTTCTGAAGTGTCATGTACTAGGAAGCACTGACTTCACTCAAAACTAAATATTTTGTGCATTTCAGCTGATGTGCATAGCTAGAGATCAGGGTAATCAGCTGCATCAAAGGATGTTGTTAACTAAACAAATCTGTGAACAAACATGGTTTGCTAGACTTGTTAATTTTCCAAATGATTGAATAATTATTACCTGTGCATTTCTGAATATAAGATAATTTTTTTAGCGGAAATAATTGCTCTTACAGTAAAGCATGAGGAGGTTACAGCTAAGAACTGATTTTATTGCTGGCTTTTACTTTTTCTATTAATCTTCAAAGGAGAGAGTTTTAAATATACATTAGGATGTTTAAAATTAGATCTGCTGATATCTTGGAGAACATACTTTGTAGAATGTTTCTTCTCTTAAAGTCTGGTGTGGGTTGTATGATCAAATATGTCTAACAGTAAGTAGTAAAAGTGCCAGTATTTTAGATAGGTAGATTTAGGTAGATTAATATCTTTGGAGTCTTTTTTCAATATTGCATTAATGGCGCACAGAACAAATTTTCTGATGGTATGCTGTTTTAGATATGAATGAGTAAGTGTTCTGTGCATGTGGCAATGTGATTTTTTTTTTTTTTTTATGTTGGTATATTATGCATAGACAGGTGAAAAGCCTTCCCTACAAATCACTTATTGGCTGATGTTATATGTACTTGTTTATAACTTACCTATATTTTAAAAGGTCCTGTATTCAGACTTTGTTTGATTTTTACTAAGTTTTAGCGTGGAATACATTGCTCTGCTTTTGTTCAAAAAGCATAGAGCTCATCTTCCTCCTTGTTTGTTGAAATGTCTTTTTCATCTTGGATTTCAGTTCTCCTTGCAAACAGACATGACCAGAAGGCAATTAGAATATGAAGCAAGACAAATCAGAGCTGCCATGGAAGAGCAACTAGGTACTTGTCAGGATATGGAGAAACGAGCCCAGGTAATGTTTTGCCAACTGGCTTTACTGTTTAAAGTTAAAATGAATGAAAGGAATCTGATTTTTATTAAATTACTTGTGGTTGTATCTTTGAACTGCTCATGGCTGAGTGTTTTTTTTCTATTTAGTATACTTTCTTAAAAACAAAAATGGGAATTAACACAGGTTTTATTAAAAAAAAAAAAAGACAAAGAAAAAGGAAGGAAGGAAGGAAATGTCTCTCTCTCAGTTCATTCAGTTTCGTGAGCGGTTTTGGGAACTCCTGAGATTTAGAAAAAAATAGTTCACAAAGAAAGAATTTTTTTTAATATTGGCCTGTGAATATTTTAAACTAAAATGTTTGCAATTTTAATTTAAATAAGATGTAAATGAACTTTTCTTATATCTGCTCTGTACTGTTTCTTATTTACTTAGTACTGTTAAATATAAAATAAAGTCAGTTACTTTTATTTTTTTTAACTCCATCACTAAAATATATGTTTAAAGGACTCATCTTTAAACCCAGATATATCAAAAATATATCCACATTTATCATGCTATAAATCTGTTTGCTCTGATGGAGAGTAATGAGTGTGTATATAATTATGTAATCACATCCTGTCACCTGTGTTTGAAAATATAAATTGAAAGTAGCTGTGTGGTACCAGAAATGAAGTAATTGATTGCTGACAAGCAAACTATTGTGTGTCTGTTGTTGGTTAGCGTACGTAATTCATTACTACTATTTCAGCTGCTTCAGAGTAATCAGCTAAGCAGACTAGCTTTGCTTTCTTTTGACTGAGTTCAATCCAGGTGAATTCTTTTCAACAAAATGTGTTCTTTTATCTTTGTTTTCTTCACTGACTTGCTTTAATACAGCATGTGGTGACATAGGAAATAATTGTAATTAATTAGCTGCTTAATTGAAATTTAAGGTAGCTTTTCATAATGAACCATGTAAACAGTTAGTAGGATTTTTCTGAAACCTCTTGTGATGTCTTTGAAAGAGAGATTCATAACCTTTTGGTCCCTGAGGTGTGCAGGTTAAGGCTGTAAGGGAAAGCAGCGCAAAACCAGCTTCTGGATTGCTGAGCAGGCTTCCCTGTCGCTCACAGTACAGTAAGCTGAAGTAAGTTGAGATAGTAATGGTGTCTGGTGGCCGAACTTTTAGAAACACTGAAATGTTTTACTCCTACTAAACAGGAGTAACCAAAATCCTTAGGGCAGGGGAGGGAGCAGCGACGAGGAGAACCCTGTGTGGCCCTGCTGTCCCCAGCCATGCCGGGTTGTGTCT
>NW_017729024.1:76980380-76985180 GCF_001723915.1 Gavialis gangeticus
GGGGGGGGGGGGGGGGGGGGGGGGGGGTGGAAGCAGGGCAGAAGCCTGAGCCTGCACCTGTGTTTGCCCCTGGAGTGCATGCGGCAGCAGGGCGCTGGCCCTCCCCCTCCCCCAGACTAGCCACCCATGGCCCCGTCCTGCTCTGGACCTGCGTATTGCGAACCCGGGCCCCAAGCCCCACCTGGATGGGCAACAGCCTCAGCCCTGCACAGCTCCCTCTCCCCTCTGCTTACCTGCTGTCGCTGCTCTGCAGGGTGCCTGGGGCCATGTGCATGTCCATGCACATAGCGCCCCCTGTTGCACTGCTTTCCTTCTGCTCTCTCTCAACTCCCTGCAGACTGGAACTGCCAGCCTGTAGGGAGCTCGTTGCAAAATGGCAAAATCTGTGGGTTTCTTTTGTAAAACAAGAAATCTGCGTTTGCCTCTGGTAAAAGGTAAAATCCGTGGTTTACTATTTTTTCTGTGGGAGATGGAAAACCTGGATCCCTGCTCATAAGGATTAAATTATCTCTTTAGTAGCTACTCCCTTTCCTGCTCTTTGTTTTTCTGCAGGGAATTAACAAGTGAGATCTTAGTTCATGAAGCCACTTAAAATATTCAGTGTCATTTTGATTGCTATCACAGCGCCATTTTTACAAGATTAGGAAGAAGGAGGAAGATATGTGCATGTGCACTAGAACTTATATAACTTTTCTCTGCATTCTTTATGAATTTTTTTTGAGATGCTGACATTGAAAATGGTTAAACATTATAGATGATTGGAAGTAAACCTGTGGAAAATATTCTGAATCCCATCCCCAAATAATTGGGTAGGTGAGCTTTGTGAGCAGGGACCACTTTTTCTTCTGCAGTTGGCTGCACATGCATATAGCAGTAAGGCTCAGCTTCTTCATGAATGCATTGCTAAGCAAATAGTTTGGAATTTGGTCCAGGAAGGCCTATACCAGGGCCCGTCTGTACCTTAAATTGACTAGGCACATTGCTTATGTCCATCTACTTCAACAGGAATGCTCAGCTTTGCCAGGGTTGGCTTGGGGGTCCTGACTTTTCACTATCTATACATGTCCATAACCACTGTCTGGTTATAATCACCATAGAGACAGTCTTTTATTAATGTACAATGTCTAGCACAATGTACTCTCCAATTCCAGTAAAGAAGTCTAGAATGTTAATTTATTCAACACTAGATCAAGTCTGAAATGCCTTATGCTAAAATGTAAGGAATCTCTGAACAAAAATTAGAGAAGCAATATTTTTATGTATATACACAAAAAATATACTCAAGGCAACTGGCAATAAGGCTTGCAAAGAAGGGCCCAGATGATCCAAAGGCTTTCTTCACCACAGCTGATTGAAAAGGCATAGCATCCCAGTAGCCATCTAAACAATGGGACATCTGTTGGCCTTTATGGAACAGAGCTGTACAAGCCATGTACTGAGACCTGGATGGAGTGGTAGCACGTGACTGCAACCAGTTAAAAGTGGGTACCAACACTACCTCACTATAAGAGAGGACATTTCAGACATCAATTGACAGAATAGAAATAGCCCCAGAGAACCCCAAAACAAACTTGGTTTCTGGCTTCTGAGCATCTGTGGTTGAACCAGTTGGTCCACATATTCCCAATATGGAGGTAGGGGCTGAAGTATCAGGCTGACACTTTAGCCAACCTAATCCAACCAAATGGAGAACTGTAGTCATCGTCTGCAGTCCCTTGATGTGAGGATGACTGTCTTCCAGTAAAAAGAAAGTAATTGTAGAGTCCATACATGGCCAAGGAGGCTGATCTGAGATCCCCATGTTTGACTGCAGACATGGCAAACAGTTTGGGGAAGTAGTAGCAGATCTTGGTGGTGTCAGATCACAGATCTTTCTCTTTGTCTCTCTTGCCTATACACCTCAGTAGGGAGGCAAGTTTGCTTAAAATGATTAAGAACTTGTTGTACATCACAGCACACCATTCAGTGCTTGAGTCTCCTGGGTACTGATGTTTCTACTGCATTTCTTCAGATTGGCCTTTAAAGTGTCCTTGAATCTCTTCTTTTGTCCACTTCTGAAGCAGTGACTATCAGTGAGTTGGGAGTATAGAACCTGGTTTGGGAGCCAGTTGTCAAGCAGGGTTCTAATCTTATGATGGTGAAAGGTACAATTTAAGAAATATCCAAGACGGCTGACAGATTTTGTCCAATTTGAAATATTGTCATTATGTTTACTTTGTGGGAAAGGTGGATACCCAAGTAGGGAAATGCTGAACATTCTCCAAGGATTGCCCCTGGTTGTAATGTGTGGAAGGTGAGCTGGTTAGTTGGGGTGCACATAGTTTTCATTTTCACAAAGTTGACATTGAATACAAACATTTCATATGCTTCACAGAAGCAATGAAGAGGGACCTGGAACTGTGGGGGCACATTCAACACAATTGTCAGCATACTGAAGATCAGAAATGGAGGTGAATGTTGGTGCAATCACCAACACTCCAGTTCTAATAATGAAAGGACCCATTTCCAAGCCATTGCTTAAGATGGGTGCTGTAATGTCATCATGAAGAAGTCTGATAATGGTTACAACTTTGGCAAGCATTCAGATCTCATCAGATGTTCTATATGGCCTCTCTGCTGACTGAATCAAAGGCTTTAGGTCAGGCAGCCATGTAAAGGTTTTAATGCATCTCACAGCACTTCTCCTGCAGCTGTCTAGCAACAAAGATCATATCCATTGTACCACTAAATGGTCTGAAACCACACTGGAACTCAGGTAGAATCTTCTCAGTGAGGAAAGTGGGTCTATTGAGGAGAAAGCAGGCAAGAATCTTCCAAGCTATGGACAACTACACCACAATAATCACTGCAATTTGATCCATCTCCTTTCTTGAACATGATAATGACTCTGGCATCCAAGTCTCTGGAAATCTGTTCATGTTTCCATAGTGTAGTTGATGAGAGCAATTTTCCACCTTGCTTATAAATTTCAGCTGCTGTTCTATCAGGACCACATGCTTTGCTGTTCTTCACCTACTTAATGACTTTCAAAACCTCTTGATAAGTTGGCTGATCTGTAAGATAGTCCTTAATGGGATGTCATGGAGTGGCTTTGATTGTATTGTCTCTGACATTAGAGTGAAAGACAAAGGGTCATGAGATGTTTGCTGATGCCAACTGGGCATTCTGGCATCTGAGTAATAATTTTTGTCTTTTCAAAACCAAAAACCAACACCATAATAGCAAAACCAATGCCATGGATGTGTCCCTTTTTTATATTTTCTTTTAACCCCCTGCCCGACAAAAAAATCAAACAAAAAAAAAAAAACAGGGGGAGAGGGGGAAATAGCCACTACCATGCTCCTCTTCATGACTTGTCCCTCTTCTGCATGTCTGGTTTCATTAACCTCAGTTCTCTAACCACAAGTACTTTCCTATGCTCCAGACAGTCCCTGTCAGGGTTGTCCATCAGGATGCTGACGTTCCAGGCTGCAAATTTCATTACTTAATTTGGACTGCAGATAGTGTGATCCCACTGGATGCAGTTGGCCAGTCAGGTGAAGTGAGACAGACTATGTTTAGGGCACCTTTTCCAAGTTCCTCCCCATACCGAGTGAGAAGGAGTGGATCCTAAATAAGCCTTGTCGGTCATGATTGCAGCTGCTGAATTTCACATCTATCTTAGTTCCAAGTACAAAATGACCATCATACGGTAATTGCCTCCATGGAGATCCATGACTAGGGGCTTTGGGTAATCGCAAGCACCTGCCCCATTGCCACTTGGCCATTGCTATAGGACTTGCTATTGATAGGAAGACCCTTGCACATGTCTTCTTTTAACATGGGGATAGCATTATGCATCACCAGTCACATGAAACTTTGCGGGAAGGAAACCTTAATCTAATGGCAGGGAAAGCTAGACAATCAGAGGTTTCATCCACCTTTGCAGCCATTGTGAAGTATTTCTCTTCATCCGCCTGCTCTGGCATTGAAGAGTTATTTTCATTTTTGGAGAACTTTATGGCAGCTGCCAGAATGCCATGGAAAAGGGAGACAAATTGGAGCTGAGGGAAGATCTAACCAAGAAATCCAGTGATGAAGGCCCAACTCCTCAGCTGAGTGTGTCCTCCACCATGGCCCCTGGTGGGCAATGTGGAACCTAGCTAGATGTAATAGGGAAACCAGAATGTCTGAGGCCTGAGCCTGAACAAGAATTCCCTAGGTCATCTCCAATCCCTTTACAAGGAAAATCAAACTGTGGAAAGAGGAATAACACTTGGGACATGGCTGGATCCTACTCATTATGTGCTCAGAGTTTTCTTTTCATGTCAGCATGTAAGTTACATCTTTTCTGCTCCTGGTAAGAGATACCTCACCTGATAAAAATGCTTGCTTTTTTTACAATGTATTCTTATGGACCCACTTTTTTCACTCTGTATTTTGCAGTAAATTCCTGGTAGCACTTAAGGAAACTCAGTTTGGGGGCAATTTCAGTCATATATAGAATCTAAGATGTTAGAGCTGGAAATAACCTTCTGGACCATCTATTTGTCATTCTTCCAGTGCAAGATTGTTCTTGAATAAAACATTTTCTAGTGTTTAAGATAAGTTTTCTATTCTTTTGATCCAGTGAGTGATGAGACTTGGGGGTCATCATTGACCACAAGATGAACATTAGCCTTCAATGCGATGCTCTGACTAGTAAAGCGAGCAAAACACTGGCTTGCATCCATAGATGCTTCTCAAGAAAATCCCAGGACGTCATTCTCCCCTTGTACTCGGCCTTGGTGAGGCCGCAGCTGGAGTACTGTGTCCAGTTTT
>NW_017729024.1:76985235-77034832 GCF_001723915.1 Gavialis gangeticus
CGGAGGTAGTTCAAGCACCTACATTGAACACCTTCAAGAGTGAATTGGATGCTTATCTTGCTGGGATCCTATGGCCCCAGCTGACTTCCTGCCCCTCGGGCAGGGGACTGGACTTGATGATCTTCTGAGGTCCCTTCCAGCCCTAATGTCTATGAAATCTTATGTTGTAATGATGCCTCTGTGAGTGCCACCTAAAATTGCACTGATCTTTTCCTCTGGCATGTAGCATTACAAATTCAAGGCTAATTTACAGTCCACTAGTTTGTAGCTTTGTTTCTCCCACTAAATATTAATATTTAAATACTCAGATGCTCATTAGATGTTCAGATATTAGCTGCCTTGTTTCTAAGATGACTTTCTTTATGTATTTTCTTTTTTCTGTATATTTCTAAAGCTTTGTTCCTTTGTATGCTTACTGTTTCTTTGACATTTACAATTCTCAATTTATGGTTCTATTCACTTTCACTTTCAGATCATTAAGATAAGTAAGACTAGATGCAATGCTGATCCCCTGCTGTAACCACTACACAAACAAAGCACTTTTTTAGTACAGCACTATTAACTGTCATTCAGATATTATGATCTGGGTTTTTTAGTCATGTAACTATTTAATGTTGGAAAATCCTATAAGTTTCATCTTTTTATTTCTATCCCATTATTATTGACTTACATCAATCTTATGGTATAAGATGATAGCTGTAGTATAACTGTAAAATAGTTTTGCAGTATGTTACATATTTTTTACGCATTGATTTTCCCTGCCCCCATCCAAGAAGCATAGCACATGATCTGAGCCTGCAAGTATTATATTCTGCAACATAACTGTTTGCAAAATTCTAGGTTTCTAAAATATACTACTTAATTTTTATGATTGCAACAAGGTGGTGGGAAAACATAAATTGACTAAATTGTATTAAAAGGTTTCAGTAAAATCACAAAAAGTAGCAGCAGAAAATCACTTTTTTATTTATCCTGCAAACTCTTTTGGGAAAAGTCCTTTATTATTTATTTAAAAAGTGCCTAACTTAATGAAGTCCTAGTCAATGGGTCCTCATTATTATGAGGACCTTTTTGTCACTGCTCCATAATAATAATACGAGTACATATAAAAATGTCCACAACTCAGCTGTTGTAGCTAAAGATGGGAGTGAATTTCATAGTCAAAGGTTCATTCCTTGAAAATATCGTGATTTCAGGTCTCAGATCTTTAAGTATTGGGGTCTTACCTTGTGTGTCTAACCAATAAACATATTCAGTTGAGAACATAAGGCCGTTTCTAACCAAAACTCCAGTCAGTCTCTTAGGAATTTATTCATCAAAAATAACACATTGAAATGCATCTGGAAATGAATCAGTAGGCAGTGCAGATTCCAAGCCACAGGTATCATGGTCTTCCTGTAAGAAATCCTTCTAACTAGGTCACTACATTCTATAGTAAATGTCTTCAGAGGATCCTGGTGCTAGCTTCATAGAATATAAATGCATCAATTGAACAGAAGGCAATAAAAGCAGCTCAGAGACTATTTTAAATCCTTTGATTTATATAGCAAAAGGCAAGAAAAATTCCTTAATTGACTTAACAGATATTAACTCAGCCATTTGTCCTAGATGTTTACTCCAACATCATATCCGTTTTACCTGTCTTTAACTTCATCTGAGCCTTAGTATCAACTAGACACTGGGACTGATGGTCTGTTTTGTTAATCTGGAAAATTTTGATCAGCAGTGTTGGTCCTGTGTGTGAAATTACAGTTCAAACTTCTTCATTAATCTGTTCATTACTATTATTGCTGCAATAGCATGAAGGACTAGGTCTCAATTGGGCTAGGTACTGTGCAAAACGAGAACAAAACAACAGTCTCTTCTGCAAAAGTTTAAAATATAAGTATTCAACAGGAGGCAGACCAAGAGAGGAGGAATGCAAGGAAGTAAGACAGTATTGGCAAGTATAGCGAGTAGTGGCCTCAGTGTGCCAAATTTCTCTCATTTTTTTTGTAGATATTGCCTTCTAAGAAATAATTCAAGATAGGATAACTAAGTAGTTTTGTAGATGTTTATGGACAACAGGCAGAAAAGGCACAGTGCTGCATACTTGACAAGTGGAAGTTGGAGGCCAGCTTGGAGGTATGACTCGATATTTTGATGCAGAGTGAGAGACAGTATAGAGTAGGGATAGGTTAAGACAAGCATATATTATGTTTAATGCAATAGAAATGGGGAAACCACTTGAAGGCTTCAAAGAGACGTGATATTGTCAAAGTGAAGGATTAGGAAAAAGTTCTTTACATAGCATTCTGAATGAGTAAAAGTGTGGAAAGACTGCATTTGTCAAGATGAGGGAAATGATTGCTTCAGTAATTGGGACATGAAATGATAAGTGTTTTAATTGAGTGGATGGATAAGAAAGGCTATATTTTAGAAAGATTAATGTGGAAATTTATGAATAAACTTAATATTATGCCCAGGTTACACAAACAAGACATTGTGCTTCCTAGTGATCAAGAAAGGGTGAATCAATTGGGGGAGTTGATTATGAGGTTTGTTTTAGCTATACTGATTTTGGAGATGGGAAACTGATATTTTAGTTTAGACAGAAAGAGTCAGGTCTGGGATAGAGAGATCTGAGTCATCAACACAGAGATGATCGTGTGTTTGAGGGACCAAGGACAAAGCCATAGAGAACTTCTCTCAGAAAGCTGGAAAAGGAATGATGAAGAACCTCCAAAGGATGCTCTGATCGAGTTTTTAGAGAGGTGGAAAAGAACTAGAAAGAATGGTCACAAAGGCCAAGAGAAGTCTTTGGCAGTTGCTATGAATACTGATTAAGCTGGGGGGTGGGGAAGAGAGCAAAAGAGAACTCTCTTCCATGTGAATGTGGATTACTGTACTTCATCTGAGTGCAAGGTAGGGTGGCACCTTAGGGCCTTTATGTACATACATTTTCGATTAATAGAGTGTGCTCTGCACTGCGTCACATGCAGTTGTATAAGTGGCATAATGTACATCAGCCTGCAGAGAATGGCGGTGGTGCATTTTTGAACTAAAACACTTTCAATGTGTTTTTGTTCAAAAGTGCGCTGCCACCATTTTCTCAGCGCTGACTTGCATTTTGCCATTTATACAAATGCATGCACCCAGCGCTGCGGCACAAACATACGTACAAATGCTCTTTAAAGACCAGTTCTTTCCGCAAGGCACAAGCTTTTGTAGATAACAGCCTACTGTGTCAGATGCTATGACTAAACTATCTGAGCTATGAAGGAAGACTAGAATAATACTGATCCAGCATCCACCGATGCAACTAATCCTATCCTTGCTCTTCTGGTCAGATTTTCGTGCCACTTTGGATTTTAATTTTTTCCTATCTTAAAAGAAAGTAAAAAAAAACCCCATTAAACATAACTTATTAATAAATGTAAATAAAATACTAGGTATTTTGGAACAAAATGTAACCGAACAATCCTTGGTATAATGTCTGTTATCCTCAGAATGTGGGTTTTTGTTTGGGGGGGATGTACATCTGAGAAATTCAGACATTTAAAAGCATATTTTGTATTTGACTTGATTCTATTTTTGTGTCATGGCTCCTTCGTGCCTAGTTTGAATCTGTGGAATTACTTGTTTGTAAATTTAGTTAAGATAAAAACATTTTTCTCAAAAAAAGGACAGTTTCTGAATGTGTCACATGAGATCTCGTATCTACTTATTGGCGTAACAACTAAAACAATTAAGGAAAATGGCTGTGCTTTACATAGCTTTGTATGCCATCTTTCTTTCTTTGATTGTTCTTAGCATTATTTTTTCTTCTTTGTTTTAGGTTTTTTCCTTTTAGTTTTCCTACAGCATAAACAGTCACAAGGACTATGACTTTACGTACTACTTGCTTAATTTTTCCTATTTAACTGAAACGTTATTCCCCTTGTGTGTAAAAATTTATTTTAAATATTAGGAAAAAGAAGACACCAGTGTTTTCAAAATTTTGTTAGAATTAGTGAGTTTGAAAAAGGAAATGTCAAACGCCAAACAAAACAGCAGCTGTTTTAAAACATGAACATATTATATCACAAGCACAGAGGTACCATGTCATGTTTAGGAAAATTTACTGGCTACAGTATTTTACCCAGAATTGTATTTTAAGGACAGTGTCAAAGCTAAGAAGAATCAGAGTTTCTGCTCTGGTATCTAATATTAAGAATCAACATGTGACAGCTGTTCCATTCTTGAAACAAAATATGTAGCATCTATGTTAAGTGTAGAAAAAAATTGTGTCAGATGCATCTCTGTTGTGACAGATAAAGGCTGTATAACAGCAACTCTGGTAAGTTCCCCCTGGAAAAGCTACAGCCTTAGTAAAACTCCCTCTGCTGGACATCCAACAGGCCTGCTGGTGTAGGTCTACCGTAGATTTTTAATCTTCTAGAACTCAAATGATTCACTCTGTTTTGCATCCCTGGGTACCATCTTGGGATGCAGATCCTTCATCTAGCACCCCTGACAACTTTTGAGACCCCACAGTCTGACTTTAATACCCCTGTGCCTAGTAATGTCAGTTGCTTAAACACATCCTTCCCAGAACATCATACTATGGGCACTCTACATTCACAGTTTACCTCTCAATAGATGCGTAATTAAATTGTGTAACACAAGCTGACTTTTTAAAAGGTTCCATGCCACAGATCCATGCACAACAATAAAATATCTATATTAATTTTCCCTCTTTGAGTTCCTCATTGCTAGTGAGAATGGCCTCTGGACTTTGGCCAGAAACATTTTAGCAGTCCCTTCTCCTCCTCCCCCCCTGCACATGATTTCTCTGGTGGAAGATTATGTCCCTCTCTCTTTAAATTTAATTGCAAGGGCCAAATCAGTTCTAAAATCTATTGGGCAAAGCCCAGTTGTCAAATTCCAAATTTCAACTAAATTGAGCTTAATCATTCAAGTCTGTGTGTGGCTCTACCACCAGGCAAGTATCCTCCCTCCCAGACCCATCAGTTTTGGGCTTTGAATATTCCCCAAATCCATGGCAGGCATCCTGTGTGCAAGCTTCAAACCCAGAGGCCGTAGGATTCAGATGCCTCCTAGTCTCGTTTGCTTCTACCCAAAAGACTGAGGAGCAAGCCATGGGGGAAGCATGAATGTTGTCCCTTATTGCCACAAAATTGTGCAGTTGAGTTCTTGCATTCAAGGAAGCTGTCAGGGATCAGTCTGCTTGGAGTGCAATAGACAGGTCTCAGCCTCGAGAACTGCCTTAGGGAAATCTACCTTAGGGGTTAGCCTGTTCGGAGTGCAAGAGATAAGACTCACCCTGGGAAAACCACCCCCTGGATTATGGCCAGCTGTCTGCTTGTATGCTTGTAGTTTCTTCTCTCTCTCTCTCTCTCAAATGTCTATAAGCAAACCCATTCTTTTACAACCTCCCATCCGTCTCCTTTGTCATGTTACATCCAGTCAGCTTTGTTACAAAATTAAAATCCCCACCCCAGGCAATCCATCACATAATTACCATTTTGCCTGGATAGACTGTTTCTGAGAAGTAGCAAACTCTTGTCTTGGTATGTTTTTGCTGCATAGAGGGCTTCTAAGGTTTTATAATCCTCCTTTATTAGTCCTATGTCACCATCTTTTAGTTTTCAGTCCAACTTGGGTGTGGACACAGGGAAAGTTTGGAGCCCTTTCAAAAGGGGAATTTTCAAAAGAGCAGCAGCTGTTACCTTATGCATGAAGGGGCTGAGAAGGATTCAAGTGCAGCAAACTCCTCCAACTTTTAATACTCCTTCCAGGGTTAAAGCTGGAGTGCATTTGAATTGTTCTCTGTTTGTTCGCACATAACAGTTAGAACATACCAGCCACTGCCCTTTCTCCAAGCAGTTTGTAGGTCTGCACCTCTTGTAGTAAAGTGAAAAGGCAAATTAGGCCTCATATTCAAAATGAAGTGTGCAGACTGCTGCAGATACACACAGAATTTCCAGCATTAAAACAATTCATCAGCCATACACAAGAGTTCCCAAATTGTTACAGCAGCTGAAAATAATTATTGGAAGTTGTTCAGCACATTTTATGCTCAAACCACTCTGCAAAAATAAGTCCTCACAAAAGCCTTATTAGGCATTGAAAGTATCTAGTTTTATCCCTATTTTATGAATACAGCAACTGAAACAGATGAGTAAAGTAATTCACTCAAAGATGCACAAAATAACAGTTAATATGCATCTTGTCAGACTGTAGCTTTGTGTTAGTTTATTACTAGATCCAAATTAGTGTTGCTTATAATAATAATAATAAAGCAGATGCAGGCCATATTCAATGAACCTTTTTCATACATGTGTGTTTTTCATGGTTCTGAACTTTAATGAACTTCTCATACAAATGAAATCTGTTTTCCAGTCAGCAGTTATTCATGAACTTTTTTCATAGTGTCACTTTTTAGAATAAATATTTCTTCTTTACAAACTACTTATCCATTGAAAAATTGTTCCTTTTCAGGTGAGAGTGGCAAGAATTCAGCAAATAGAGAAGGATATACTTCGTATACGACAGCTATTGCAGTCACAAGCAGCTGAAGCAGAGGTGAGCAAGCGATTTTTGGATTAGAATTTACTTTTTCCATTATTATTACATTTGACTAATGTTATCATTTGCCTTCTTTTGATTAGAGGTTCATTTATATTTTTTAATTAAAAAAAACTAAAAAAAAAAAAATAGCCCACAGCGTCTTAAGTGAGTGCACCGTATGTGCACTATTGTTTTTATATTATATCATATTGACTTAATAAATTATATTGACTTCAGACTATTGACTTAGTAAACAACAAGTTTTGTTGTTTTAATCTACCCCAGAGACCAGCAACCTTTTACAAGCTGCAGGCCAGAACAACCTGGCTCCAGTCCAGTGCATGCTTGGTAGCTGTTGGGGGAGCTTTCCCCACACCCGTGCCAGGACCAGGCAGCTGGGAACTGCACCCACACTGCTGCCACTGCTGCTCCCAGCCTTCCTGCTCCCTGGCTGTGGCACAGGTGCAGCTTCCAGCCAGTGGGGAGCTACACTAGCGTTGGAAAGCTGTAAACTGTGTCTGCTTCTGCTACTTTTTCCTGTTCCCCAGGCACTCCTCCCCCCCACCCGCCAGCAAGCTGTGGTGCAGGAACAGCTGGAAACCATCTAGCCCCAGTACAGGTCTCATGCACCACACTGCAGCTGGGGTGTGGGAGAAGATGTGGTAGTGTGGATACAGTTTATAAATACCTGGTGCCAGTTTAGCTCCCCACTGGCTGTAAGCTGCACCTATGCCACAGCAGGGAAGCAGAGGGTTTGGGAGAAGCAGCAGTAGTTCAAGTTGAGCTCCCACCTTTCTGGCCCTAGTGTGGACATAAGCACCCCCTGCACACACACCACCCTCCCTGCCCTCCCTCCCACACTTGCTGCTGATGCACCACCACAGACACCTGGTGCACACTGGATCAAAGCTGGGAGGGTAGGGAGAAGTGGCAGCAGTCGCGACATAGATCCTTGCTGCCCAGCTCCAGCATGGGCACAGGCAGAGCCCTCAAGGTTCATAGCCAGATTCAGCCCACAGGTTTAATGTTGCTGATCCCTGATCTACAGAATGGGTACTTCTTGCTTTAAAAACCATTGTAGATTTATGAATTAGTTGTTGAAAGATGCAATTACAGCCTCTGACTTCCTAGGATGTATAGTTCAGGTACATGTTTTCTTTCTAGTGAGCTGAGGCTAGAGATACTAGACTGTTGTCTCTGCCTCTACTTTGTTATTGAGCTAGGGAACAACCTGAGAATAAAGTGTTGCTTGAAAACCTAACTTCTAGGATGTTTGAAGAGACAAAACTGCAGTACCTTTCAAAGGGGGTGAATTATATTTAACAAATAATTGTAATAGCTAATAGCAAAGTCTTTCTAAATTAAAGGATCTGGTGAGGAGTTGCATGGTTGGTTGATCTTTTGAAAAGAACATGTGAACAAAGAGTGAAAACTTAGCCTTTTGTGTCAGATTTTGTTAGAAACCTAGAAAGAGATTAGTCTAAGCTCTGTGGAGCTGTATTCTCAGCAGCAATTGTGTATTTGCATCTAACCTCCCACTAAATCTCTTGTATCTTAAAGGCAGAGCCAGGAATTGACAAAGAAGAGTTAGGGCATCCATAGAGAAAGGTTCACTGCAACAGAAGTCAGGAGGAGATAACCTTGAGTTTTAGTTTTGTGTAATCCCTCACAAAACTGGGAGGGATTGCAAACACTTTGGAGGACAGGATTAGGATACAAGAGGATCTTGATAAATTGAAGAACTGAACTGTAGACAAAATGAGATTCAGCAGAGACAAATGGAAGATGCTACGTCATCACTGGCAATCAGTCAATTTGAGCATGGTCTCTGCCACGGCTCACTGATGGGTCTTGAAATGACTTGAGAGAGGCTGTAGACTGGGATTCCTCTCCTTTTCCTTCACTTCATCTTCTCTGCTTCAAGGGAAAGAAAGATGCCTTACCTTGAAATGGCTGCCCCTTGGTTGAGGTTCTAGTGCCATTGAAGTTGGTTAGCAGCCAGCTTTTCCCAGCTCTTGATGTTGGTTGGCATCTGTTTTCTTAAGGTAAAAAGTAAGGTGCTACACCTGAGGAACTAAAAACAAATGCAAAATAAAAGTTACTGGTTATGGAGTAGCACTGCCATGAAGGATTGGGGGTAAGGTGGATTAGGGGCTCAGCATGAGTCAGCAATGTTATGCAGTCAGGAAAAAAAAGGAAATGGAATTTTGTGTTCTATGAACAGAAATATGATATGGGAGACGTACATAGCTATGCAAGGCACTGATATGTGTGCTTGTCCCTCTGCTTTACCTGTGCCAAGTTAAGATGTTCTTGGTGTTTTGGAGTGTTGTGCCTCTGTGTGACAGGGTTGTTTGTTCAGTTTTAAGAATAGGTTAGACGAGCACTTTTCTAGGATTCCATACATAGGGATGATCCTTGGCTTGAGCAAGGGATTGGACTAGGTGACCTCATGAGGGCTCCTCTAGCCCTGCTTCAGTGATTCTGTGATGATGCTAGTTGTTCAGTAGACCTCACTACCACTCTACTAGTTGTTCAGTAGATCTCGTCTGGGATGTTATATGAATTTTGGTGCACCACATTTTAAGAAGGATGTAGAGCAGGGGTGCTCAAACTCTAGCCTGTGGGCCAAATGCATGCACCGGGCCTGCGGGTCCTTCTATGGGTTGGGAAATTTGGTGGCAGGGAGCAGTAGCTGTCCCATCCCCACTACAAATTCCTACACCTTCTTCTCCCCATGTGGCTGAGCTGGGGCTGGGCCATGCCCCCTTCTCCCTGCATGGCTTGAATTGGGACTGGGCTGCTCCCCTTTCTCCCTGTGCTGCTGAATCGAGGCCAGGCTACTTTCCACCCCCCTCTGCGTGACCAAATGGGATTCTGCTGTGCCTGTACCAGGTGCTGAATTGGGCCAACTGACTGGATCAGGCTCAGGGACAGACTGGACACTGCCCATCCAGCCTGCTGGAGAAAAAGTTTGAGCACCACTAATATAGAGGAACTGAAGTCTGTCCACTGCTCAGACCAGCCCTGACTGCAACAGAGCAGAGTGGCACGTGGTGCAGCCCTCTCTCTTCAGACTTTCAGCAGCGGCTGGCAGGCCAGCGGGCTGGATATTGCCCACCCCTGCTGTAGAGGCTAATAACCTCTTGCTACCACCACTTTTATTTATTTGATTTATATGACACCCTTTCCAACAAAGCTCTTTACTTAAATGTATACTTAGGATTTAAAGGTGTGGACACACAAGTTCCTTTGAGTAAGCCAGGGTATGAACTTAGAATCATTGTCAGCAATTCCACAGTTCTAGGGTGATCTCTCCCATGGCTCATTGATAGGTGGTTAGAATCGTAAGTTTGAAAGGGACTTCGAGGGCATCTGGTCCAACCTCTGCAGCACAAATGCAGGGTCGCTCTTCCTAAGAAGTCCCCATCAAATGTTTATCCAGCCTTCTCTTGAAAGCCTCCAGTGAAGAAGATTCCACAACTTCCCTGGGCAGTCATCACTGCCTCACTGTTTTAACAGTAAGAAAGTTTTTACTGAGATCTTTAAATCTTCTTTACTGACATTTAAAACCACTGTTTTGTGCCCTGCCCTGTGTAACACAGGAGGCCTCTTCTTTATGACAGTCTTTTGGATATTTGAAAATTGCTATCAAGTCCCCTCCCCCCAGTCACCTTTTCTCCAAATTAAACGTTCCTAGCGCTCTCAGCCTCTCCTCATATGTGCTTTCCACACCCTTTATTATTTTTGGCTTTTGCCTCTGAACCCTCTCAGCATCTCCATGTTCTCTTTATAATATGGAGCTCAAAACTGCAAAAAGGACTCTAGCTGAGGCTCAGCTGTGTCAAGTAGTGGTAGTGTCACTTCTCATGTCTTACACCCAATGCTGCTTCATTTTATTTTGCCAGTGCTTCACATAGCTGACTCATATTGAGTCTGTGACCTAATAAAACCCCCAAATCCTACCCAGCAGTGCTACTCCTCTGTCTGTTATCTCCCACGCTACATTTGTGCATTGGCTTATTTCTCCCTAAGTGTGCAGTACCTTCTATTTGTGCACATAGAACTTTATTCTTTTGTCTCTAGCACAGCTCTATAATCTATCAAGATCCTTTTGAATTCTACTCCTATCTTCCAGAGTGTTTCAAGTCCTTCCAGATTTCATGTTGTCTGCAGGCTGGATTGGGAGGTTCTCTATTCCAGCATTTAAAATATTAATAGACATGTTAAACAGCACCAGACCCAGGACAGATCCCCTGCGGAACCCTTCTGACATTGATCCATTTATAATTAGCCTGTTCTTGCAGTTACTGTGTTAATTATGTAACCACCTAGTAGTATATCTCACCCACATTTCTCCAGTTTACTTATGAGAATGTCATGTGGGACTGTATCAAAAGCCTTACCAAAGTCTATGTATACTATGTCCACTGCATTCTCTTCATCTACCTAATTACCGTATTTATTCAAATATAAGATGACTCCAAAATATTAGGCTACCTCTCAATAATTAGATTGTAATTTTATTTATTTTTTATATTTTTTATTTATTATATATATATATGGAAAAATTATAAATTTATTATATTTTCCCATGTATAGAGTCTAAGTATTGGAGGATGGTCTTGAATCTCCCCACCACTGCTGCAGTTGGGAAAGCAGTGGCTGGGGTGGTCACGTGACCCCTTTTTCTTCTGCCCTTCCTACTTCTTCCCTCCGCACCCTTCCCACCCACCTGCATCCTCCCACCCCCAGTTACCCCCAGCCTCTGCCTTTTCCCCTGCCCTCCACCTTATTGTCAGATGCTGCTGCTTCAGCCTGGAGCACAACAGGTGGAACTCAGCCCTTGCCTGGCCTTGTACCAGTGTCAGTACTGCTGATTGGTTAGGCAGGCAATGCAGCAATATGAACACTGCTGATTAGCCAGGCAGGGGAAGGATTTTTCATGTGCTTCCTGCCCAGGAGAGATGCCAGCCTGAACCAGAGCTGGGCTGCACCTGACAGTAAGGTGAAGGGAAAGGGGTGGACAGGGCATCAGAAGCTGCAGAGATGAAGTAGAGGGGGAGCCAGGAGGCTCCTGTGGGTCACTGGCTCTGACCTACCTTGTATGCAAGTAAATGTGGTAGTTACTTTCTCAAAGGTGATTAACTTAATTTGACACGATTTGTTCTTGCAGTGCATCAGCTGTTGCACAGTAACTGCCAGTGTGCCGCCACTACCCACACTAGAACATGCAAGAACATGTACACTGGCAGCAGCTGGGGCATTATAAACCCACATGCTAGCTTACCTTCTGGTTGTTTTTTTGTGCACTTCAACCTTGGATTCTAACCTTTTCTTGAAAGCTATGAAGTTGTAGTCAAAAAAAGTTAGAAAAAATTTTAAGGTTGCCTTATCAGCATTAAAAAATTAGGACATGCTAGCACAAACTTGATTTGGTTTTTTGATGCACAGATATGCTGGTTTGCAAATTAGATTCTTTACTATTTGTTCTTTAGGACCTTTCCTTATTTTGGTGTGTGGATACATGGTGAATTAGGCTGAATTGCTAGGCAAGGGAGGGTATTCTCTTGCTTGTAAGGCAGAAAAGTAGAATACTAGAGAGCTGGTTCCAGTCCATATTCTGCTGATACTGTGCCAGGCAAGATTACCATACTGCATATGCATGGACGTATTTCCTTTTCTACTATTCCTGTGCTGTTCTGAAACTGACTTGCCCACAGGTTCAAATGCACTGTATTAATGCAGTATTTTGTGTTGTATTAATATGCACATATAAATAAAATTTGTGAAATGCAATATGTATTATTACTGTTAAACTTCCTTCCTGTTTGAGGTAGAACAAACAGTACAACACTATAACTCTTGGTTCAGTTTGGCACAATGGCCAGCAAAACATGGTTAAACTGCCAACAAGCTTTGTGTGGTTGTCTAAAAAATAACAACATAAATTCTTACCTTGTTTGAAAAGTATTGCTTTTCTAATAGACTTTTTCAGAACTTTTTTAAAATCATTTTTGTAGCTTGTTTTTAGCTCAGTGATAGTTTTGTGACTTTATAAAGATCTTTCCCTCTCTGGCTTGGGGAAAAAGAAATCTTTGTGGTTCATCTTTATCTTCAGACAGTGATAAGTTTGCAATGCCTTAAACTCCCCCATTCCATAACACAAATGATCTCACTTTTCACAAAAGTACATGTTACTAAAAACAAGGAAACACAGAAATTGCCATGCTGATATAAAAAGTCTTTTTTTTCTATATACAATATTGAACTTTATTGAGCAGATATAATTCTCTCCAGATCATTACTAAGCAGCTTTATTTTAAAGATCTGACTTCTTGGTAAATGTGGAGAAAAAAATCAACCTGTCATTAACTCTAACATAGAAGAAAATCGACCACCCATACAGTCCCTCAGATAACAAAATAGTACCTACATCCACTAGCAGAGTCTTCAGTCAAGTTATAAGAAAGTCATAATTCATTGACAGTATACTGATGACTGGAAGGAATAAAGTTGCAGTATGAGTCTCCTGTGGTGATGGAGGGAGTGGGGCTGGGGCAGGCACTGCACAGCTGGGGCGGGTCATAGGACGGAGCTGCGAGCAGCTTGTCTGGGGGGCGCCCGGCGCAGGGAGGGGGTGGCAGCTCCCACCATTGCATACACCCCCGGAGGGCACAGAGGGGCATGCCGCCAGATCTGTGGGCGGGACAAGGGCAGGTTGCTGTGGGCTGGGGCCAGGGCAGCACCAGGCTGTTCCTGGCAGGGGTGTTGGGCCAGGCTGTACTAGGAGCATGGGGCTGGGGAGTGGGGCTACTGTGAATTCTGGAGTGGCTACAGCCCCTCCTGTAGCCCCATTCCCAGCATTACCGCCACCTGCCCCAAGCGCAGCCCAGCCTAGCACAGTGCCAGGAAGAACCCGATGCTACCCCAGCCTGCCCTGCTCTGCCCTGTGCACAGATCCACGGGTACATGCCTCCATGCCCTCCCAGGGTATGTGCAGCAGTGGGAGCCTCCCACACCCCCTGGATGAGCTGCTTGCAGCTCTGTACCACACTCCGCCCAGCTGTGCAGCGCCTGTTCCAGCCCCACTCCCTCCTTGACTGTGGGGGCCTATGGGAGCAGGGCTGGGGCTGGGGAGGGGGAGCTGCAGCCACTCTAGAATTCGCCATAGCCTCCCCAACCCCCCTCTCCCAGTGCCACTGCCACCCACCCTGAGTGCAGCCCGGCCCAGCCCTCACCGGAGACCTTGTCAAGAAGGAAGATCGCTAAAGTACTAGTGCTGAGGCAGTGAATTCTAGTCCCTGCTCCTCCACAAAGTAATACTAATGTTTATGCAATTCACATAGCCCGTGAGCCAAGGTCTCATTCTGTTAAGACACAGGATGACTTTCACCCTGATAAATTCATTGAAAAAACAACAAGCAGGTCTGTGAAAATATAAATGTGTGGAAGTTTGGAAGACAATGGGTAGAGATAGGAGGGGAGTGGGGATAAGGGAGGGAAATGTGGGAAGGAATGTAAGTGGTCAGCTGGAGGCAAGTTACCTGAGGTATCAGATGTCAGGCAAGCTGTAATATCATAAATCTAATATCTGTATTAAGTCCATGACCTTTTTATGGCTCACCTGAAAGAAGAGTTACTCAAGAACTGCACCATCAAACCCAGGCTACACCTGAGATAAATAGATGATATCTTCATAATTTGAACTGAAAACCTGCGGTGTCTGATTGATTTCCATCACACATTCAGCAATCATTACCCCTCCATCAGACTATCTCTTGAATACTCCAGCACCAACATTTCCTTTTTGGACACCATGATCAGTAGCGAGAATGGTAAAATACAAGCCACCATATACAAGAAACCCAGGGACCAACGTTCATATCTATGCAGAACCAGCAGTCGCCCTAAACACACCAAAAAGCTGTAATTTACAGCCAAGCTCTGCGATACCACCAAATTTATACTGATGAGAATACCTGTGATCTTCACCTCACAAATCTCAAAAGGGCTTTCACCCAACAAGGACACTCCTCCAGAAAGAGAGATTGCACTTTTGAAAGAGCCACCTAGATACCATGCAGAGAAATGCTGCAGTACAAAAAGAAAATCCCCATTAAATGCACACCATTAGTTATGACATACCAACCTTTCCTGGAACCGATTTGGAAAATCCTCAAAAAATTGCAGTCCATACTAGAAGACCCAGTTCTGCCTGACATCTGATACGCCAGGTAACCTGCCTCCAGCTGACCACTTGCCTTCCTTCCTACATTTCCCTCTCTTCTCCCCACTCTCCTCCTATCTCTACCCATTGTCTTTCAAACTTCCACACATTTGCATTTTCACAGTCCTTTGTGGATGGTTTGTGCCCAAAAACTTACCAAGAACTTTTTTCCAACTATTTAGTTGGTCTAATAAAAGATACCACATCTATCCAAAGAACCTTGCCTGCCTATGTCTTTAGATAAACACGGCTACATCCAACAACCCTTGAAAAAATAAATGAATGGGATAATGTCACAGATAAATTAATTGAGAGTTTAGACACGGTTGCTTCAAACACAACACAGGCAAGAATGAGAGGCCTCTATATCAGAGTCTAGGCTCATCTACTTTGATCACGCTGTTTCTCAAAAAAGTATTCCAAAGGTGTTTCTATGACTCACAATAATACAATGTGTAGCTATGTGCTCTCCTCTAGTAGCTACATGACATACAGAGGTTTGAGATTCTACGGCACGTTTCATGCTAAGATACCTGATTATGTGGGTCAAGTGGGTAGAGACTCATGCTTTTATATCCAGAGATCCTGCATACAACTGCCAGAGGTGATGCAAAGAATATGTATTGTTAATTTGGTTATGCTGTTTGTAACTAATAAATCACAGGCACTCAAAATAGAAGTGATCTTTACTGAGAGGTCTAGCCTGGAGTACTATATGATGTTGGGCCTGTTCTACAGGAAAGCTGTAAATGAAGAATTAAAATATGTGTAGAGAGGGCAGCAAATATGTGAAAATGTCTCCTAACATTTTGTATAAGATCAGATAGACTGTGTTATAGTCTTGGTAGGGAAACGGTAAGATCCAGTGGACTGGAGGATAATTTAGCTGCAGGAGGGAGGGGAAATGGTTTGGGTCATATAATAGAATATTGATAGGTGTAATAGCATCAAAGCATCATATTGAAGCTTGGTATCAAGAATAAGACTGTAGGAACAATCCCACATTTACACTTCATATAGCTTTCTGATAACTTTGTTTAAATAGCTGTATTTAGGAGCTCTGATTTTGATGAGGATCATCTTATGATCACTCTAAGTGGTCATGACAAAAATGTCATTTTCATTAAGTTAGGTGGAGAATTTTACTTCCATTAGGAGCTGTAACATCTGTTTCTACCCAGCTTGCAATATCATTTGCATTCATTTTGATAGACTGATTAATTTTGGGATGAACATATTGTTCGTTTAATTTACAGGATGATTGATACCCTCTTCATATTATTGTTTAAATGTGGGGAGATTCCTTTAGTATAGTGTAGATATGCTCTGGGTATATCCATTCTGTCCACCCAGAAAGAGCTTGTGTTTGATTGGGAAGCTTAATAATTTAACTGTTCTAGCATTTGCCTCCAGTAAATGTGTAGATCATGTGACATTGCAGAGGAGACAGTTGTTTGCTCCAATTCTGTTATATTTCAGATAGTGATGTGAGCACAGCCGGTGGAGGATGGTGTTACTCTGTCTCACAGCAAATCCTTTGTCTTGCAACGCGATAATCCTCAGAGGACATGCTTCACTTTCATCTTGCAATTTTGCTAAGACAGTCAGTCTCAGCTGTTAATTATTAAGGCTAGAGGTTATGAAATACAAAGTACAGCTCAATGGTTTTGTGAAGCTACAACACTGATGCATTCACAGCTCCAGAAGCTTTGAATGATAAAGTATACTCCATTTCTACGTATAATGCTTTAAACTCCTACATTAACAGAGAGCACCTCAAGGGAAGCATGATGCAGGCTCTCATGAAACAGAGAGGCAGAATGAAGGTCAAGGAGCAGCAGAAATCAGCATGGCAACTACTGGTAATGGTCAGGTAAAGCAAGTGTTTTATCAATAACATGTTTTAAAAACAAAAATGTCTGGTGCTGCTGTCAGTATGATTGGGAATTTCTGCTGCAGGTATTGAATTGTGCTTGAACGGGTATTTTCAGATGTATGAATTCTGAAAAGGCTGGCATTTTTCTCCCCCTCCTCTTCCCCCATTGGAAGGGAATAAAGATCAGAAAGGATATTTTAATTAAATGGCATTTAAATTTTCCATTATACAAGATACTTTTTTCCTTTGTTTAAACCTAACAGGGTTAATATTTAAGGGAGGATGAGTGAATATTTTTGTTAAAAAAAAAATTTATCTTGTGTTATTCATGTTCAAGGTTATGATTACTGATGGACATTTTTCTCAAAGATTTCAGCTCAGAAATGGTCACTGAAATGCTGTAACTTACAAACTTGTCATTCAGTCTTTGTTTTCACATCAAATAATTTCTGTTTCTCAGTGAAATGCTATCTTACATAACTGTTTGAAACCAAAAATCTCATCATTCAGAGATAATTTTCCTGCCTGTATGCTAAAGGGTGATATAGATGTTTTTTTCCATGTTTGTCTAATGCTATTAGTGAAATGTGTTAGCTGGGTAAAATATGAAACTACAGTAATTTCTTCCTTACCTGCCTTTTTAACTTATTAAAATTAGGGAATTTTTTAACTAAATAATTTATATCTTGGCTTACTTTGCCATACTGTGATAGTCACTTGTTTCATAATCTCAAAGTGTGGCTCATATTTTCATAATATTCATTCAGGTTTTCATAATGTTACTAATTTGAAATCACAATTCAATATATAAGCTTATTTCTTTTTCTTACTTTGTACCTGAATTGAAGGAAATATTTGAGTCCTTTTTAAAGTCTCTTAAGTACACAAGTATCCTTTGTTATGCCTCAAATACTTAATTTGAAACATAGTCCTTAATTTGCTATTAAACATTTAGTCACAGTTTGGAATCCAGTTTTTTTGCTGTATCTGAGCAGTTGCCTGGGGCCTCTGCTGTAACCCTGATAACAGCATTAGTCTGAAGAGAAAAAAATAGTTCAGTGATGCTTTTGGACTAAAAGCATAATGTGTTTAAATAATTGATGCATTCTGGCCACATGTTCATCTTTCTTGTATGAAAGGGGTTATTTTGGACAAGGGAGATTTGGGGGAGGGGAGAAGTATTTTTCCCCTGTGGCTTGATAGCTGGGTGCCTCAGCTTGTGTTCTATGAGACATCTGGGGATTATATACTTTCGGTGCAAGGCCAGGGACAGGAGGCTTAATGGATTGGACACTAATATTTATTTCTGGGAACCCAGCTCCATCCACCTTGTATCATTGAGCAATGAGCATTAAATAGAGTGAAAAAAAATGACCTAATAATTTTGGGCTAGCCAATTTTGCAGTCAGATGAGCATTGTTAATTGAAGATTTGCCTACAGGGGACAATATTTTTCAGGACCCAGTTATGTTCTCTTCTGCATCATGTCACATATTCTACTCTGCTCCGTTATATTCACTGTATTGGTAGTGAAATTAAATGTACTAAAGTCTTTATTTTGCAAGTTGTCTAGAATATTACAATGAATGTCACTGCTTCTTTTATGCACTATGTTGCAAAACGAGGGGTAACAACCCCAAAACAGGCAAAGGAAATAAATCTAGCAACAGATCAGGCAAGCACAAGAGAGTGAAGGACAATATAAGAGTGGAAAAAAAGGAGAAGTGTGTAAAAGTAGGATTCAATACTGCTGGGGTTCAAGTATGGCAGCGCTGTCCAACTTCTAAGTGCCTGGAGGCTGCACACGGCACAGATGCTTCCCTCTGCTGCTCTGTGCAGCCGCTTGGGCACCTCTCCCCACCCACTGCTGCACCATGTCAGCATGATTTCCCTCCCCTTCCTCCCCTGCTGCAACACGCATCCTGCTGTTCCCCCCATGTCCTTGCACAGCCTGGACTCACTCTCAGCTCCCCACATTGCGCCACACTGCCCCAACCCCTGGGACAAGGGCTGGAAGTGGCAACCAGAGGAGGGAAGGGAAGCAGCAGAGACTCTGGCTGCTATTGTAGCTGGAGCAATTAGGGTAACAGCAGCTGGGTGAGTGGAACAGTCCTGAAATAGGCTTGTGGAGTGGGGAGCATATGGACTCACGAAAGGAAAAGCATGAGAGTTAAAAGTCTGGCCACTTACCAGTTTCTCAGATTAATTCCTGCATATTTTGAGTATTAGTTATTTCAGCCTAGTCTTCAGCAGACTGGTAATAAAAGATAATTACATTTGATTTGGACCTCTTGGTTATGTTAGAGTCAAAAGGCCAAACAATTCAGTATGTTAACTAACCTTAAACTCTAAAGCAAAGAGTCTCTTTAGATCAAGTTGATTTAATTGTTGGAGCAGTTGGAACTACAGGCATACCTCGTTTTATTGCGCTTCGCAGATATTGCGTTTTTTACAAATTGAGGCAAGACCCTCCACCAGCAAAAAGATTACGACTCGCTGAAGGCTCAGATGATGGTTAGCATTTTTTAGCAATAAAGTCTTTTTTTAACTAAGGTATGTACATTGTTTTTTTAGACATGATGCTATTGCACACTTAATAGACTACAGTATAGTGTAAACATAACTTTTATATGCACTGGGAAACCAAAAAATTCGTGTGACTCGCTTTATTGCGATATTCGCTTTATTGCAGTGGTCTGGAACCCAACCCGCAATATCTCTGAGGTATGTCTGTATATTTGTCTCCACCCTACTGCACTCTGATATCCAGTGTCTCCAACATTTTGGGTAACATATATATACTATAGCTAATTAGCAGTGTAAAATTTTGGGCACTTTTTAAGTTAAAAAACCAAAAATCATATTAAGTGTGTAGCCCTAGCTGGCAGCATGTTCCCTATATATTTACCACCTTTGGTCATTAAAATCAAAGAATTTATAAAGCCCAATATACTTTTCATTATTTATGAACTTTAACTTTCTGAATTTCTCTCAGCTTGGACAATGAAAATAAGGGCTACATGGGAAAGTTAAACTGCTCTAAGGTAATGTGTGAGTTTAAATTGTTGCAACTACACCCATATAACTCTCTATGTGAGCACTTATTCTGGAAAACAAGGGTCTGCCTAGAGAGTTATAGAGGTAAAACTGTGGTGGTTTAACTATACCTGTATAATTACATTAGTAAATGGACTTTTTCTGTCCAGCCTAGCCCTCAGTAAAACCATTTCATCTTTTATTTATAAATCCATTCCACATTCACAGTGATGAAGTGTTGATATAATGCCCAATATATAAGCATGCAGAAATATATTTTGATCTGTGCCTTGTTGTATTAAATATCTTAGATACATTCACTTGTTCATTAAGAAGCATAGACAATACAAAAATAATGTGTTTCTTCTATCCTAGTTTTAAGTACCACTTTAATTATATAGTAATACTTTCCAATAAAAATTGTTACATTAATAATCGCTATAGATGAAGGGTCAGAAATGTTGCGAAGATCAGAGGCAGTGTATGACACAAAATGAACTCAATATCCAGAGTCACAGTGCAAACCATAGCTGCACATATGACACACCACAGCTTTGGAGCCTGTGAATCACCCGATGGGATAAACTCATGATTTACGTTTGAGGAGTCATACTTGCGATTGAAAGTTGCTTTTTCCCCCCATTTTTTGGCACTTTCTTGGCATTGTACATCCTCTGCACAGGTCTCCTTTCTGTGAGGGCGGGGTTTGCAGCCAGCCAGCTGGCAGCGAGGCCAGGGGCGTTTGCAGCCAGCCAGGAGCAGAAAGGTTTGCAGCCTCCCCACTACTGGCCAGAATGCCCAGCTGGCTGCAAACTCCTCCCCCCTCTCCTCTATCCCTCCCCTGGCTGGCTACAAACTCTTCCACCCCCGCTTCCCACTCCCGTGGCTCACTCCACTGCCCCACCAGCCTGAGTTCACAAGCCGCACCTGGTTTGATATAGAAGTGACTAGCCACGGTTACCATGGTCCAATTTCAAAAGCAAAAGACACAGTCATTGGCCAAATGAGGATATTCTTGCCCAGCCAGTCAGCAGGCATGAGTGTAGCCTGGGCACAGAACTCTTGCTAGCAGTGGTTAAAGCTTGTGCCACGACCCAGCAGCCAATCCTTTGCAGCCTGGTACCGGGCTGTGGCCCGGTGGTTGGGAACCTCTGTTCCAGTCAGTCGTTCTGTTCTAAAGTAGAAGCAACCCAGACAGATGTTTGCTTAATCTGCTCTTAAAACCTTTAATGACAAAGGTTCCAGAGCCTCCCTAGGTTCCCTGCTCCAGTGCTTAAGTATCCTTGTAGTTAGATTATCATTAAGGAAAACTTTCTAAATCTCCCTTGCTGTATATTAAGCTGATTACTTCTTATTCTATCATTGGTGGACATAGAGAACTCTATCCTCTTTATAGTACTCTTCTATATATTTGAAGGCTGTTACTATGTACACCTCAGATGACTCTAGACTAGTCTAAATAAACCCAGTTTTTTTAACCTTGCTTTGTAGGTCATCTTTTCTAAAACTTTTGCCATTTTTTGTTGCTATATGTTGCCTTGATGGATTCCAAGACAAGTTAGAAGGATGGAGAAGAAAGAAGTGAAGGAAGGAGTAATAATGGTACTAGAGAAGCATCTTGGAAGCTTTTGTTAGAGAGACTGGACAAGCAGTAGACAATTTAATCTTATAACTGTTGGAGCAGGGTTTGTCAACTGGGGGCACTTGAGAAGGCCCTAGGGAGTACATGCGGGCAGGCAGGGATGGAGCGCTGCCGCACACCCCCTGCCCAGCCAGATGTGGGGGGCGGGGCTGCTGCTGCTCTGCATTTGGGTGCACGCCAGCCCAGCCCCCCTGCCCCCCCGCTCCATGTTCGGCCACCAGGGGTACACTGCTCTACGTATGGCTGCCAGGGGCATGCTGATCCAAAAAGGTTGAAAACCCCTGTATTGGAGGTTTATTTTTTTTGGCTGGTTGACTGAAGGTTGAGAGGACAAAGTGCATGATTCTGGCTGCATCATCCCATCTTCATCTTCACTATTGATGGTCCCATCCCCCCTCCTCCCCCCCCGCTTATAACTGATGAAAGGGTTAGCTTTGAAAGTTCTTTAGAAATCTCTTGTCTTCCCTTTTTTTCCTGCTACTGTGGGAGAAACTCATTTAGTACTGGGGCTCAGGCTGTAGCTCATCAGTCAGACTTGTCTGCTTCTGGCACTCGGCTCAATTGCAAGGCAGAAGGTAGCGTATTTCAGCATTGCTGCTTTCAAATAATCCAAAAAAAAAAATGGAACTTTCTGTTAAGTGAAGAAATAAGAAAGACAGCTATCAGAGGTAGGCAGCTGAAAACAAAAAAAGAACAAGAAAGCCAGTATTTTATAACTGGCCAAGAAGGAAAAAAACAGAAGGAAAAAGGACTGGAAAGAAACAAATAAATTTGACAACAACACCAGACAAAAAGTAAAATAATGACAGCTTTGTCAACTTGTAAATCCAAAAGAGTATCTGTCCATGTCACTGTTTCTAGTGAGACTCCAAAAAAAGATGAGTTTGAAAGCACTGTTTAATGTCTTTGTTCTTTCACTGGGAAAAACAGAACTTTAGCCCCTAGAGACTTTCCTTGCTGAAAATCACAAGTTTCTTGATGCGTAGAATCTCCCTCCTTGTTAACTGATGCAGAACCAGTTGTATTCTGAAGCAGTTGAGTTTTTTGCCCTTGGGGTTGTGAGAAGCAGACTCTGAGAAGTAGGTCTCCTGGAATTTTGAAAAATTCTTCTGGACACAAGGAGCTTTCTGCGTTATTGATGCAAGACTCCTACTTATTCTATGGAAGGTAGCCTGAAGTCTGTTGGTTTATTTTCCTTGACCCTTGCTTCTGTATGCTGTCCAGTTCATAGTTCAGTTTTCTTTGAGTGAACATAGTTATTATAAAGCTCAGTAACAGAATGAATTGCATAGGGATATAGAGCTATTTGGAGAGGCAGATTGGGGATAAATGGATAATAAAAGCCAGTTTTATGAGGGTTTTTTTAATCATACTTTCCAAAGTATGTTGTGGTTGATGCATTTTAACTAAAATATGTGGTAACAATATATGGTTGTAAATTAATTAAATGGTCAGATTCTGAAACTTAAAGAATTAATGGTTGGTTCTTTAGTGAAAATTTTGTGGATCCTTCCTAATTGTTGTTTAAACTTGTAGGGTTCAGCAGCTCGAATGGACCATGAGACAGCCAGTGTGATGAGCTCTAGTAGTAACTATTCTGTTCCTCGAAGACTGACAAGTCATCTGGGTACCAAGGTAACCGAAGATTACAAACCACAGGTCGCTAACACTACATTTTTACTAATACAATAACCTCATTGTTTCTACTAGTAGTACTAATATTAGTTAAATGATCTTTCATGCATACTAATTCCATGGAATTTTTATCCTTTAAAATATATTTTTCAGGTTTTAAATTGTCCACAAAAAATCCTTCAAATTTGTGGGGAAATTTTTGAATTATCACTGGTAGAGTTACTATAATTAGGAAAATTTGATTGATTGCAGTAAGTTGTTTGAGCATCTAAAATTCTTGAAGTTGGATGATCCAGTATATAAATTAACCTGTGTTAAAGGTTTGTTCTTTGTACAGAATTGAATTCTTCAAATAGATGTTATTACTGAGAAACTTCTAAAGTTATCTGAACCACTGATGCTGCTAAATCAACATTCAAGATTACCAATAAAACTGTAAAAGAAACAGTCTTCTTAAGGAGACATGAAAGGAAACTGAGATTCTAGCATATAAAATGGCCTAATGATACTTGTGATAATTTTTAACGAGAAAGACGGGTTAAAGCAAACCTCATTCTGTGTCTGAAGTAGATATCCAATACACATTTTGTTTTGGTAGCAATTATTTAGAATTCATCAATGCAGAGTGGTTTTTTATGCACTAGAAGCCTGTTTTCTTTATTAAATAATAATGATTTAAAAGTGCAAAAAATATTATCTATGATTAATCACATAATTTGTGGACAAAAGGAGTGGTAAAGGTATTGATTACAACAGCCACTTCACTAACAAAAAAGAGAGAGAGAGAGAGAAAGGGTAGTATCTATAGAAGAGTTAGAGATCCTTTGAAACCTTTCCTTGTCCTTTATAGGCAAAAAGTGCTTCCATGTCAGCAGGACTAAAATTAGTAGTTTAGCAATGTGGAAGCCTGAAGTTTAGTAGTCACCACAAAATAACTCAAACAAACAACATTTTAGCTATATAGTAGAGGACAATGGATGCTAACTTCTGATTCCCGCTACCTTTTGGAGAGTATTCTTTGTAACTCAAACATGTATATCCTGGGACTTGCTATTTACCTTGATGGCCACCCCACTCTGTCCCACAAATGCTTGATTTTGAGTTGAAATTTTTCAAGAGTCTCTGCTTGTTTCACAATTTACTTAGCATATTAAGACTGTGACTATCAAGTAAAATATTATTGTTGAAATCCTTTAAGCCCAGTGACCCCACCTCTATTTGTAACCTGTACCTAGAGTCTCTTGTTCATATTATAATTTATCAGGGACCTCTACTCAGATAATAATAGAGGAGAGAGACTCTTGATTGTGATCCAGTATTTTCAAAGGAAATAGTTTCAAAAATAGGATTTTTAGCTATCAAAAACCCTTTCCCTCCAATGTCACAATACACAGTTGACTGCTGATAAAGTGCAAAACAGTTTGTAAAAGTACAGGAATTCAGTCAAGTAATATACATCTGTGTAGGCTTGTATTCTATGTGGTTGATTCTTGCAAAAAAAAATTAAAATCTCCCATTTTTGGGTGATTTTTCTCAATCTGTCAGTAATATGTGCAGCTGAATATGGGGGACCTTATATCAAGAGAGCTGTACAATGCACAGATGCTAGTGACTTTTATGCAAGTAACTTGTACTGTGCTATCTACTAATTAGACTAGAGCAGGTGAAGGAGAGGGTAGTATACAACAGTGAATGTGGTTAAGTATGGGTAATGAAAAGCAAAGATGGTGGTGCCAGGTTGTACTGAGCTATAAAATCAAGGGAAATTTGAAATGTTAAGGCATGAGAAGAAGAGAAAGTGGAGAATAAAAGAGAGAAAATATACACACTTATCGAGGCTTTCTTGGGGTGGGGGGGGGTTAATGTTTTGTTTTGCTTTGAAATTATGTTCTGTAGTCCAGGAAGTAAAAATTACCACTCACTGTTGTACCTCTCACTAGCTTGGAGACTCATTTAGCTTATGCCTAAGATCTTCTTCACAACTGCTTTCCATTCCAGGACAAGTAGCTACACCCACACATCTAAATAATTGTTTTATTATAGACTCCTGTCACTGCTGGATTTAATCTCTATGATGTACATTAAAGATGCTACTTGAAGTGTCTGGCGAGAGGTATACATTAAGCTGATTGAATTCACTTTAGGGAGCCTACATGTTTTGCCTCACCGGTATATTTGATTGTTCCCAGTCCAGGAATTGAAAATTCCTAATCTGGGGTTGCCTCACATCTACCCCGAGCTGTCTCAATGTTGTGTCAAAGGATGTTTCAGTTTTGGTTCTACCATTTTTACATTTTAATATTAAATAGATTGTAGATTAATAAGATAAAGTTTTAAGATATTTAAGGCTTCCACTTCTCAGTTGTTTTAGATTAGTATTATAGCTTTAGTGAAATGCATGATTTCCTGAATACCTGGTCTAGTTTGAAGTACTCTGACTCACCCAAATCTTATAGAACTCAGGGGCTGGATTTTGTCTTCAGTAGTGTTAGAAATTCTAATGTACCTCCTGGGATCCATCAGTGATTGGCTAATTATTTAGAAAAATGTAGTTGCTATTGGTGGACCTGAACAAATCTAGTATTTAGCAAATCTCATTCTTTTCTTTGTTGGTATGTAAAGGATATGTCATTCTACAGCAGGGGTGGGCATAGTCCGGCCCACAGTGAATGCCATTTCTCAGCAGCCCCTGCCCACATGGCTGGGGCCAGTTTCCATAGAGACTTCAGCCCACTCTGTGACAGCACGGGGTGGGGTTTTCACGGAGACTGGCCCCAGCATTACTGCCAAGGCATGCAGCTGGGTGGGGAACTGCTCAGGGGCTGGGATCTTGTGGAGGTGACAGTGTGGTCCAGAGCTGGGCAGAGCTGCGATCTGCAGTCTGCACGCCATGGGCAGGGGCGTACAGGCAGCATAACATGGCTCTGCCCCAGCTCTGGACCATGCTGTCACCAGTGCAAGTTCCCAGCCCTGGCTCCAGAGCAGCTCCCTGCCCTGCCACATGCCCTGCCATTGCTGCTGGGGCTTGTCTCCACAGAAACCCCAGCCCCACACTGTCATGGTGCAGTCACTGCTGGGGTCTCCATGGAAACTGGCCCCAGCCATGCAGGCAGAAGCTGCTGGGAAATAGAGTTCGGCTGCTGTCCAGGTCCACAATTTTGCTCACCCCTGTTCTATAGAAAGGTGTTCACTGTTGTTTCTCTGTTCAACTGGGGTAGCCCACTTAGAGGAAGCTGTGGGTCTTGGTGGTTTTGGGGAGGCATTAGTGTTTGGGGACTTTCTAATAGGTTTGTGATGATATGTTGCATGTCAGATCTTTCCAGTGATTCTCAACATTTTTAAACTCAAGGCATGTCTTGTTAGCCTTGATGCACTCCTCAGAAAATATCAGCTCTTAGCTTTTGCTCTTTTTTTTTTTTTTTACCTCAGAAAGATAATAAAGCAATTTTTCTGTAGCAAAGAACTTGGAATGTTTTTAGCCCCATGGATTCTTTATTTGAAATATCTGTGTTGATATTGTGAATCATATATAGGTGTTTGCACAGCTAACAGTGCTATTATTGTGCAGCAATCCATGACATCCTTCAAAGGGTCTCATGGCACCTCAGGGTGCTGCAGCATCCTGGTTGAAAATCACTGGATGATTCTGTCAAAAGTGAAATCGAACAATTTAAGTTACGTACCAAAGCCAAAACAAATGGACAAGTCAGAGCTGCTACCAATTAACTGCTACATTATGCAACCCTCAAGAGATTCCCTCCAAAATTTAACATTTAGATGTGAAATCTGTTTTTGCTCTTCTGAATTTATTGTGTGTATGGAACATTTTCCAATGTCTTAATCATAAAAGATCAGTATTTTATATTGCCTATATTAAATAGTTGTTTTTCACTGCTTTTATTCATAATAGTGTACAGCCATTTTATCTGTTAAATTTGTTATCTGTAAATAATCTGCCCCATTCAGAAAATGTGTAAAATATTTATTATAGCAAAGTTGATCTGTGATTTTGAAATCTTTAGAGAGAATAAATTAATATATATCTGTATTAAGGATTTTACTACAACATTAATAACACAATTGTTCTCGGCCTTACAAATCTTTGTCTAGGGTAGCTATATTTAACTCACTCTGTAGCATGGTATTTGGCACTGGAGATAATGTCTTTCCATGAAAATATGATTTCTGAAAATATATATCTGTTTCAGAGATAAAATTCTTAGTAAATGTATCTCGGCACTCTCAAACAAAAGTGTTACTGGATAGCATATTTTCATTAGTGTGCTGTTTCAATCTTTTAGTACAATGAATATCTAAAACTACTCATCGGGGTAAAGACGAATAAAAACAGGTCAAATAATTACTCACTTATTCTGTCTACATTACTACTAAGTGCAGTTATGATTAATGTTGTAAACAACAAAGAACTAATAGTAGTTATGCAATCATTTCTAAGTGGTACACATTTTTGCACAATTTTAAAAGTAATTTTCTTCTTTGCTCATATAAACCACCCATCACTTCATTTTAAGTTTAATTTATTATGTGTTCTGTTTTTTTGTTTTAAATAAAAGTGTAACTGAATTTTTTAATCATTTGGTTTACAGGTGGAAATGGTGTATTCATTGTTGTCAATGCTTGGTACTCATGATAAGGATGACATGTCACGAACTTTACTAGCTATGTCTAGCTCCCAAGATAGCTGCATAGCCATGCGTCAGTCTGGATGTCTTCCTCTCCTCATCCAGCTTTTACATGGCAACGATAAAGACTCTGTGTTGTTAGGAAACTCCCGGGGCAGTAAGGAAGCCCGTGCCAGAGCCAGTGCAGCACTGCATAACATCATTCACTCTCAGCCTGATGATAAGCGAGGCAGACGGGAAATCCGTGTGCTCCATCTTTTGGAACAGATACGGGCTTACTGTGAAACATGTTGGGAATGGCAGGAGGCACATGAACAAGGCATGGACCAAGACAAAAATCCAAGTACGTCATCATAATGCCCAAAAAATATTAGCAGTATATTATAGAAGCATTTAACTTTTAACCTGAATTTTCAATTGTGTGTATATTGTGTTTGTGCATGTAGATAGATTGTAACATATAGATTATATACAGTCTTTTTCACGGTAATTTTTTAAAAACTTATAGTAATACCTGAAAACAGGATGCCATATCCGAAATGCATACTATCTATACACTCTTTCTGAAATACTGTTCTTTAAATAGTAGAATTTAGTACTTTTTCTAAGTGGACTCTTAAGATTTTTTTTGTACTCTGTACGAACTTGTTTTTAAAATTCATGGTAACTGTATTTGTCTTTTTTATTATTATTGTTGTTGTATGTTCTAAATGTTGAATATGTAATGGTTTTTAAAATCCCAATCTTTTACTCAGAGAGAAGGATATTCTAACGAGATATGCATCTCCTTTTTTTTCTTCTTTTTGGCAAAATTGGTCTTAGAAGGGTACAAATAGAGCAGTCTAGCTCCAGTCTATTCAATGTAATGCAAGCAACTATTAAGGATACCCTGTGTATGATAGATCAGGGAATTTTAAGCTATTACAGTATTGTCACTGTAAAATAAATGCACTTTTTAAGAGAAAAAATGTTAAAGTATCAATTTAACTTTTCTAACAGTGTTTCTGATTTAAGGGGAAACGTTTCCGTTCTTTCCACCAGTGCCCACTGTCAAGTTAATTAGCCAAATAAATGTATTAGCCTTCAAAATCTACTTGTTTGATAAGGTGGAAATTCCTATTTACAAGGAATATTTGCAGCACCAGAAATTACATATCTAGAAGTTTGGTTATACGTATGCGTAAGTCGGTCCACAAATCATTTTCATTAGAATGCAAAATTAATTTGGTCTTTTCTTGCATTTTTTCAGTAATCCAACTAAAATTTACTTTGAAATTGTATTCCCTTGAAGGTATATTATCTTGACCGCACCCTTTTAATAGACCAAGTAAATATTAATTGTTTCCTTTTCGGGTGGGGTGGAACAGTGCCAGCTCCAGTTGACCATCAGATCTGTCCTGCAGTGTGTGTTCTGATGAAACTGTCATTTGATGAAGAACATAGGCATGCAATGAATGAGCTTGGTAAGAGCAAATATTTTTCTATATACATCTGTTAGAAGTTTTTAACTGTGCTTTCATGTGTGTTATATAGAAATCCAATAAGGTTGTTCAATATTGCCACAAGTGTAGATAAATCCCCTGTTAATATAGGTCAACGACCCTGTCCCCAGGTGATTCTTTTGAGCCTGTTGGAATGATATGGTGATCTCAACCCAGTTTTTATTTGATGAATTATTAACTGATTTGCCATCACAATTGCTGGCAGCTGATATAGTTGGTGATTTTTGGAAGACCACGGAAACCGCATGTTGGGAATTGTGGAAGGGTTGGATTGCTCCATGGAGACAACCCTATTTCCAAGTTGAAATTAAGGCACATTGGCACACTTTCTGAGTGCAAACTTGCCCAAATTAATGCCTATTAATGTACACAGGTCTCCAGCCACCTTTAATGAGCGTTAAGAAGCACATATTATTTCTCTTGGGAAGAGAATTCATCAATAAGAATAAGAATTATGCAGTAGTAATCATCAGGTGTTCTACATAGCCTTTATTCTAATTGTTCTGATCTTGTCAGATGAAAAGAGAACTGTGCTTTGACACGTGCACTTGGTGGGTAAAGTAAAAGGATGCGCCCATTTTACACTTCATAAATACTCATCATGCACACATTACACTGAGACTTTCTTTGAAGTCATTCATAGTTATCTTTTGCAGTGTCTGCACACACACATGTATATATTGCATTCAAATGTGCCTTCAGGTTCCTCATTCTCTTTCCCTGGAAAGTGGCTTGGCATCCATAGTGCTCCAGTTTGCAGCAAGTACAGACTGTGCAAAGAAAATAGGCCATTATTTAATGGTGTATTTTTAGGACAAACGGTGCATCTACACATGCAATTAGCATGTAGCAATAAACTCTGGTGCAGTTTGTGCTGGAGGTATTGCTCCCAGGCGCAACATTTACATATGCATTCAAGACCACAGCATGTTGCCCACCCCTGGCTTGTTTGGGGGGGGGGGAGCAGCAGCCTGCCAGCCCAGGGCTGCTCTACCCTGGGTCACATGCGGGGCACAAAGGTGCTACAGTGTGCAGCTGGCTGGCAGGCAGCCCCCACACTGTAGCACTCTCGTGTCCCAGTCAGCCACAGTCACTGTACATGCATTTCAGCACACATAACTACTCCACTGTAGGATAGTACTATCCTACAACGGAGTTAGTTGATTTAATGTGCCCTAATGCGGGCGCATGTATAGACAGTGATGTTTTACTGTGGAGCTAATTAATCAGTTCTGTGGTAAAGCTCATATTTAGATGTACCCACATTTATTTACTTTGTTCTCTAACAGCTCTACTTAGAGATAACTGGTACATGTACATATTCCAGCCAAATGCATGAGTGCCTGGAGCAGGGGTCAGAGTGCCAAAAACACACACAGCCTTGACTTGTAAGACGTCAGCATGCCATTGACGGACAGTTGGGGAGCCATGAGGAGCCCAATCCTTGTTGTGGCAGCACAGCCCCAGCCCCTTCCCCACCATCTGCCTCAAGACGTGAGTGCACCCACCACCAGCAACAAGCCAGGCTGGGGCTCTGCAGATTTCAGTGCAGCTGCTTGCAGCCTCCCTGCTTCCCCACAGCCAGTTCAGGTTCTGGACAGGCTCCTGCCTCCCACCATGGAGCCCAGACTGTTCACAGCAGGTGGCAGGGAGGCTGCTAGCAACTGCACCAGGGTCTCTGGAGCCCCGGCCTGGCTCATTGCTGGTTACAGGTGCACATGCACCTTGGTGGACAGTGAGGAAGAGGCAGGGACCACACTGCCACAAGGATCAGGCCCCTTGTGGTTCTCCCGCTGTCTGCCCTGAGGCCTGTGGGCCAAGCAGAAAGTCTTCTCATGCCATGCTCTGGCCTAGAGCATCCAAGTCAGATGTCTCATTGAGAGCCCACATGGGAACAGTGCTGTCCCCAGCCAAAGGCATAAGGACAGGCAAGGGCATATATGCTGCCTTTGTAGGGACCATAACTAGAAGTCTCTGATTAGATATGAGGTGCATGTGTACCTGTATGTGGTATACTTATGTGCATAGTACATCCCAAAGAACAACCGTTACCGTAAGTGTAAATGACTTTCTTAAAATGAACTGATGGCCCAAATTCTCTGAACTGTATGCTTGATGTACACAGGGGGTGGAAGCAAGGATGACCAGTGAATATCAGGTCAATAACCAGTGCAAGATAGATAAAGAAGTGAAGAGGGAGGTCTCTATTATACTGGCTGTCACTGGTCTGGGGGCACTATGTAGTACCAGAGGATCAGCATGATATGGCATCCAGACGAGTTTCCCATTTGTTCAGCCAAAACCCTTTATGTGTTGGATCTTGGGAGAGGAAGTGTTACATGAACTAGCTGGCAGCCCTAGACCCTTGAAGGACTTTCACAGGCTTGGAGAATTCTCCATTGCTCAGATCCTCTAGGTAGATGGATACAAAGCAGCTGCATTGTGGCTGTGAGTCTAACCCAATATGCTTTTAGCAGGCAACTTTACCTTGTACATGATTTAAAACTGAAAAAATTGTACTTAAAATTACTTAGGCACGTGTTTCGTAGAGAAAGTGTGCATGGGATAGCTTGTTTTCAGTAGATTGAGAAAAAAACAGTACAGAATATAGGATGTGCTTCCTGGATGGAAAATTATTTTCAGTATTTCATTTTTTTTTTTTCAACCAGTGGTCCAAAGCTTACTTTAATGTGCATGCTCCAAAGCCTGTATTTATTGCAAAAATCATGAATATCCTCCTTGGTATTTCCACAATGTTTGCATTATAGTATACGATGGGCAGGAACTTGGATACATTCCTGTGCCGGGAATTCTTATTGGCTAGTTCCTAGGTGCTTTGGATTGCTTTTTGGAGGCAGCTATCTGTCCATTGCCAAATACAAGCAATTTGTATCACCTTTCTGAGGCAAGGAGCCTAAATTCAGACTTTTCAGTGCTTAAATAGAGGCATCTCTGAGAATGATTTGGATCTGGCTTTTAATGCCTTACCTATTAAAAAACAAAACAAAAGAAAAAACCCCAACTTTTTGCGTATATGACTTTTCCAGCATCATGTTAGGAACGCTGTGACAGAAATGCACTCTGTTCCAGGGTGACAGTCCTATGCCTAAGCCATCAGACTGTTCTTCCTGTCCCCTACCTTGTTCACTACATCCTCCAGCTTCTGCAACAAATGAGGCATTGGGCCTCAGTAGACAACCTTAATTCATTCCTAGGATGTGGTTCATCTAGTGAACTGACTATGGCAGGGGAGATCCTAAGGAAGAGATCCGAAGGAAGAAATACATGCCCATATAATTTTAAAAAATCATAATTTACACAAACAAGAGGGCTGAATTAGAATTGCAAAGATGACCTTGTCTCTGCCATTTTGTAATTTGTGAGTGCTTGACTTTGCAAACAAAATAATTTTAAAGTAGTTGCTTTGGGCTTAAGGCTTTAAAAAACAAGCTGAAAAAAGTATAAGATCCATCAGGTTGAAGTATGTTGGCCATCCACATAGATCATTGCACTGTTAGAATCCTTAGATCCACAGCACACACCTCTAACACTTTAGTTAAAGCTGGTGGCAAACTCACCTGGGGCCCCAGGCTGGATCCAGACTGCGAGACTCTTTGCGGGCCATATCCAACCTGGGGCGTGCTCCTCTGCATTTGAGTCCAGGTTCTTCTTCTCTTTGCTTTTTACTGCTTGGAAATAAATAGAGAGGCATTGACAGCCAAGAAGAGGTATCCCCTGGCAAAAGGGAGGGTAAGTAGTGTTACTAGTCCTGCTGAGCTGTTGCACACCTAGGAAGCTGGTCATCACTGTCCCCATAAGGCAGTCTGGTTGCTATGTAAGAGCTTTTTGGGAATAGGGAATACTCAGTATGGATTAAATCTTTAGATATCTATAAAAGGCTCTACTGAGTATATGCTAACTGGTTTTTTAGTAACTTAGCTAGATTTTGGAAGATTTTCACGGGAACAACATGTCATGGCTGTGCCAGCAGAGTATGAGCCTTTTCACCCCTGCCTCAATCAATTTTAAATTCCAAAACATGGAGGTATGCTTGCCAGTGAAATGGTTATTAAAAAATGTATTTAGTTCAGATCTTGTTCTCAGAAGTAGCCAAGCCATTTATGAAAGTACCGTGCTCTCCCAAAAAGCATCAACCAGAAACAGACGCAAGGAATGGAAAAAATCTTATTGAATTTGATATTTTTTTGATCAGCTAAAAACTGAGTCTTAAAGCAGAAATTTTTAGGTAGTTTCAGCTATAGATGTTCCTATCAGTTCTGCTTAAAATTTGTATGTACTTTATTGACATTATTTTGCACCATTTTTGGTACATTATTTTGTACAGCTATTTTTGTGTTGTCTCTACTTTGGAGAAGGAAGACCAAAAATGCCACACTTCTAATATTGCCTTTAATTATAATTTTTATTGTATAGGAGGTTTACAAGCCATCGCAGAACTGTTGCAAGTGGATTGTGAAATGTATGGACTAACAAATGACCACTACAGTGTTACATTAAGACGGTATGCAGGAATGGCTTTGACAAATTTGACTTTTGGAGATGTGGCAAACAAGGTATATTTTGAAATTAGTTTTGTACATAATTTTACATTTTATAACATAATTTTGTTTCTGAGTTAAATTTTATTTCTCAGAAAAGTGAGAGGGTGATGTTTAATCCCCAAGGCAAGTTTATAAAAGGGCCATGGGACAGCTGTGACATTTCATTGGTAGGCTGTAACACCAATGACTAAACATTGCATTAAAAAATATAATAGCACCTCTGTTCCAAAAATATTTGGGTTCAGGTTGACCTTTAAATTAGGGATCAGAGTCTTTGGTTTGTTTGGATTTTTTGTCTTGTTTTTTAGTATGAATTAATATAGTCCATATACCCAAACAGAGACTTAATTGACACTAAATTACATACTTCTCTTGGAAAATTATGCAAAGTTTTTCTAGCCCCATAGATTTGAGCTTACTACACAGATCCAAATTCAGAGTATTGTAATGCTAGTTGTCCAGCCAAAGAATAGTGCAGCTGTTATAAAAATTGTATTTTTAATAAATTTGCCTGTTTTTCTGCACTATATCTTATCAAATTAATTCCTTGTGCAAGTGATATAATTTTTAGGTTGATAGTTATTAAGAATAATCTCATTTTTCCCCTGATGTAAGGAATGATTTTTTTTATTCAGGTCAAGATTAAAATGATTCAAAGTGTTTCTGGATGCAGAATGAAATAAGCTTTTATTTAAAAAAATATGATCAGGAGTAAACAACATACTCATTGGAGTAAAATTTAAGTAGATAATAAGTAATTATCTTGTCAGATTTAGCAAAAAATGACATATAAAGTATGTTATTGGGACCTGATGTAAATAAGCTCAAGACTAGTCCATGTCTGGTCCTGGACCCATTATTAGAAAGATAAAATTTGAACAATTGATTAGTAGATCTATGCTGCTCCTTCCTCCCCAGAATTGAGCCTGAAAATCATGCTCAGCTTTTAAGTGGTTGTAGAATTTGAATTAAATGTCTGTAACTGAAAAACCAATAACATTGAGATATTTTTTAACCCAAATCAGCAGGGGTGACTAGTTTATTATGTGAGAACTGTGTGCATCTGTCATTTTGTATATTTTAATAGCCTCTTCCCTTTTTTCCCCTGAAAGGCTACATTGTGTTCTATGAAGGGCTGCATGAGAGCTCTTGTTGCCCAGTTAAAATCTGAGAGTGAAGACTTGCAGCAGGTAACTTTTTTTTCCTTTGAGAAGGAAACATTCCCCTCCAAGAATCATTTCACTGATTTGCTCTGTCTTCCATCACATCATAGTGAAACTTTTAATTTGCGCTTGCATTATGTTCTTCTCTAATTTCTTACATTCCTCCCACTCATCTGTCCTTAGCACTCTGTTCTCTTCCTCCACTCATAGTTGACTTCATGCATTTTCTTATGCTTTATGGTCCCAAGGGACTGAGATTGCAGTTGGGGGTATCTTAAGCATATTTCTTCTCTGACATTTCCCATATGGTGAAAGAAAGTAAATAGTGGCTGAAGAGTCTCTGCCTCAAAGGATATTCTACTTTACGCTGGATTAGGTTGTTCTACAAACAGTATGTTATAAAGTGTCCATGCTGCACCAAGGCATCTAGTCTGGTGTCTTGACCCTCCATAAAGATTTTTTTTTAAAGATTTGTAAATAGACATTTCTTTAAAAGAGCATTTGGAATGATCCTGAGTGTTTGACCAAGAAATCTTACCTCAGTACCAGGAAAACTACTTGACATTGCAAGTGAAAATAGAATTGAAAACCACCTTGAAACCACCACATATAAAAGAACAAATCATCACAGTTTTTAGAAAGGAAAAACAACAAAACAGTGGATGAAGGAGCACTGCTAAAGATAAATTGATTTAAACTTTAAAGAACTCTTTGACAAAATACCTCACACCTCCTAGAGAAGCTAAATAATCATAAATGAAAGAGTAGATAAGAGACAATGAAAGATAACAGTGGGGAGCCTCTGATTTAATAATTAGGACAGATGTTAAATGTATGGATTAATAATCTGGAAAGGAAGGTGAATAGCATGGTGCCAACATCTTTAGAATTAGTTAAATTAATCAAGAGTAGAGAAGATTATGAGGAATGGAAGTATATATCAAATCAAAGAATGTGTGCCTTTGAAAAATTCAGGGTAAGGCTTGTTGGAAGAAACAAATTAAAATATCTTTACACGTTCTTGAGTTAACCAGCTATAAGCACTCAGGAGAAAAGGCCTTGATGCTGCAGGAACAGCTCAATGGAAAATTCTCCTCATTATGAAGCAATAGTTTAAAAGGCAAACAACAGTAGTTAAAAGCAAACTATGAAGCAGTAGTTTAAAAACAATAGTTTAAAAACTATTAAAATGGTGAGAAAATAATGTTGAAACTATTTAATGCCTACACCTGGAATACTAGATGTAGTTTTGTATAGAATATATTCTCAGTGAGAAGAACAACAGCAGAAATGTAAGGAGCATAGAAATAGATAAGAGACGTATTTAAAGAGAAGTTGAAAAGGGGACTGTTCATTATAGGAAAGACAGAAATGAGGACATGATAGTTGTATAAGCACATTAGAATGGTAAAAGGCACAAATTGTGTACTCCTGTTTGCCCTTACACAAGAATAGGTAGATGAAAAATAAATTTTAATTTGCAAATAATTAACCTTAGAAATTGTTCCTGCAAAATAGCACTGACGCTTAGGACCCAGTGAAGTTCAAATAAGGATTATGCACTTCTATGGATAATTAGACCATGAAATGCTAACCTGTCTATTTTATAAGGGATGTAGGTTCTCATGGTTCAGGGCATAATTACCTACAAATTAGTTGGGTTAGGTTATTCTGCAGCTCTCTACTGTAGGGGTTCTTCCATTCCTAAGTACTAGCTGCTGTCAGAGAAAGCATACTGTGGAGTAGAACTCTTAGCTACCATTCAGTTTTGCAACTAGTGGTTCATTCCAGTTCTACAAAGTTTTTTTTTTTTTCTTTTTACCCAAAAGATGAAAGAAAATATTTGTTGATGCATATATTTTTGTTGAGCTATAAACCCACATTAGAGGGACACTAAATAGGAGCAAACTTCTAATGTACAAGCTAGCCCAGTGGCGTGAGAGAGAACTCCAAACTTGTCACTTCCGTTCAGAAGCTGTAAAGAGGAAAGGGTCATCATATCATCTGGTGAAAAACTCAGTATGTTGAGATGTATTTTCCTTTTATGTTTGCAGGTCATTGCAAGTGTTTTGAGGAATTTGTCCTGGCGAGCAGATGTCAACAGTAAAAAGACTTTGCGTGAAGTTGGAAGTGTGAAAGCTTTGATGGAATGTGCTTTGGAAGTTAAAAAGGTATTGTTTGTAAAAGATGTAGTATATTTTTAAAGGCCTGTATGAATTTTTCTTCTTAGACACAGAAAAAAATATTGTTACCCTTTTGTCCTCAGCCATTAGCCAAATATTCAGGTTCTTCTAGTTTGTTTCCATTAGGAAAAAAAATGCTGATGGAGTCGAGTATTCTTTGTTGTAATCCTGTTCAGTTGCAAACCATTGATCCCAAGTACTGTTTCCCACACGCACAACAGGAATCAAGCACAAGGCAGTTCCTTTGCTGAAAATTCCAAAGCTTTGTCCAGCCAGCAAATCTCCAGTCCCCAAATCTCCCTTTTTTTCTTTCTCCCAGGATAACACTTTCAGTGCTTAACTTGCCATCAGCTGCCTAGCTTCTTTGGCTGCTTTTTGGTATTTCAGCTGACAAGAGTACATGCCTCCATCAAACAGGGTTCTAAAATTTCTTTGCTCATGTGGCTCAGTGTCTGACTGGCCTTGCATGCAACTTGTGTTTTGGTGGTGAATTATAGTGTTTTATGTACTCTCCTCCTAGAAGGAGCTTGACTGTTTATTATATGTATCCACAGTTGGAGGGTGTTTTTATACCAGGGGTGGGCAAAATACTACCCACAGGCTGGATCCAGCTTGCCAAGGCATTTTCTGGCCTGCAGCAGATCCCTTGGTCCTGCCCAACCCATGCACAGGGGGCAACCCAGGCTATGGCATTGCCAGTCCTGCTGCTCCCAGGTTCCCAGGGAGTTGGAGTAGCGTGACACCTGGATTTGCTTCCCAGCAGCCCCAGCTCTCAGTTGCTGCCTCCACTGGATCCAGCCCCACTGCCTGGGCACCCTAGTGAGTCTCCCTCATTGCTGCCACCAGGGTGGGACCCATGAGGGCAGGGTGGATGGGATGGGGCTGGGGGCAGGCATGAAGTGGTGTTCCAGAGCAAGATGGGCAGATGAGGTTGGGATCATGGGGCAGAGACAGTGTGGGGCCCTGGCCATGATCCACTACCTGCATGCCCCTGTGATGCATGCGGGTTCCACGGGCAGGGGTGTGCAGAGAATGGATTGTGGCCTGGCCCTAGCCCCACCCTGCACTGTTACCATGCCAGGATCCCAGACCAAGGCCTGGATGCAGTTCCCTGCCTACCCATGGCCTTATCCCATCTGCCTCGCTATGTGCCCTGCCTGTGCTGGTCCCAGTTGGTTTCCATGGAAACCCCAGAATCGTGAAGTGGTTACGGTGTGGGGCTGGGACCCAAGACAGAGGCATGATCTGCTCCCTGCACAACCCTGCCCACAGAACTGGTGCTCATCACAGGGGCATGCAGGCAGTGGCCAGAATGGGGCTAGAGCTAGGGCTGGGATTTGGGGGAGTGGCATCTGGGAGTGGGACGGGCAGGCAGAGCTGGGGCTGAGACCACAGGGTGGCGACAACACAGGGCCAGAGTCCCATGATCCCAGCCTTGGCCCTGCCCACCTACCCATCCCACTCCTGGACGCCACTCCCCGCCCACCCACAGCCCCATTCTGGCCAATCATGAAGCAGAGCTGCAGTCTGCTCCTTGCATGCTCCTGCCTGCAGAGCAAGCACCCATCACAGGTATGTGTAGGCAGATCACAGCTCCGCTCTGTGCTCAGCTGGGATGGAGCCAGGGCTGGGATCTGGGGGAGTGGCATCCAGGAGTGGGATAGATGGGTGGAGCTGAGGCTGGAATCACAGGGCACCTGCCCACCCAGCCATCTTGTTCCTGGATGCCGCTCCCTGCTCGCCTGCAGCCCCATTCCAGACAAGAGCAGAGCAGAGCTGAGCTGAGCTGTTATCCACTGCCTGCACACCCTTGCAGCAGGCACCAATTCTGCAGGCAAGGACCAGATTGCAGCTCTGCCCTAGGTTGTGGCTCCATGATGTCACCCCACTGCAGGCAGGGTGTACAGCCAGGCGGACAGGATGGGGCCGCTTAGGGATTTTGGTGAGCTGTTGCGTGGGGGAGAGGTGTGCTGACCCAGCTATAGTAGCTCACCAAAAATCCTTGCGTGGCCTGTGGGCCCAAATACTTCCCCACCCCTGTTTTAGACTCACTGTTTTCAGTGATGGTTTCATTCAGTCTCTGTCATAACAGTATATTTCTTACTACTAAGTTAGGAAAGTGCAAGTAAAATAAAAACATTCCCAGCTTGTATTTAGTGCTAATAAAATAGTGTATAAATCATTTCTGGGGTTTGGTTATAGTCACGTTCGTCTAAGGACATAGGCAGACAAGGTATATAAATTGTTTATAAGTTAATTGTAATTTAGGTTTTGTAATTGTAGCTTTGAAGGATCAGAGTGTCACCAAATATGTACAAACAATTATTCTAATTTTCTGTTAGGCATACTGCAAAGGGAATTATAGATTCCTTTGCTTACTGAATTGCAAAATCATCTCTGTATACTTTAAAATAAGACTGTAAAAAGCAAATATTATGTAAAATATATAGTCTAATGGTTCTTAAACTTTTCCATAACCAGCCTTCCCAAGGTGCTTTCTTATTTACTATATAGGAAGAACAGGGTGCTCACAAGCTCCTGTACCTGTTCAGGACCACCCTGGAGTTGTGATCTCTAGTGGAAAATTCAGCTCCTCCCTTGAAGAAGAGCTTTCAGAGCAGGCTAGTGTTGATCAGTGACTAATTCAGCAAGGGAAATTATGGTCCCTTCCATAGGTGCTGACTCGGTGGGTGACTGAGGCTCAAGTACCCACTGAAAAAAATTAGCGGATGCTTAGCACCCATGAGCCACAGCTGTTTTGGTTTTAAATATTAGATCTCTGTGGCTGCTTGCAGATGTTAAAACAAAACAAAATTGCGCTTTGCTAGAAGAAGCAGCGCGTTACTTCAACCCAGCTCTGCAGCATCTGTAAAGATTGGGCCCTTCAGCGGGGTTTTTTGGCACTTATCAATCAGCTATTAGATAAAAGAGCCAAAAAAACCCCCAGCTAAAGTCCTGGATCTTTACAGACATTGGGTGAGAAGGGTTGAAGTAACAGGCTGCCGCTTCTGGGCATGTGCAGGGCTCGGCACACAAACACAGGAAAAAAAAAAAAAAAAAGCACCCATCGGTAAAAACCAAAATTGGCACCTATGGTCCCTTCTCTGAGCTGAAATTAATTATCTGAAACTTTGGTACCTGAAGGCTATTACACTTCATTTTTGAAGTGGAAACTGCTGCTCTTGGGTGCCCATTTCCTCACTTAAAACAGTGATTTGTATGTGTTGTTGGACTAGTATTTAATAAAGTGTACAGCATTAACAGCCTCATCAGGTACATTTCCTACTTCCCCTGGCATCTCTTCTGCTCTCAAAGCTCCATGGTGAATGAAACCATCCATCAAAATGGTTTGTGATGCAGTAGTTAGGGATTTAGTCACTGGGGTGTAAACAGTCATTGCATTTCTCCCAGAAGAACCTTTTTGTCTCAGGATCCTACAGAGGTACATCAGTTGTTCCACTTTAAGTAAGTACCTGTGATGTACACAAGATAAACTGTTCTAACACTTTTTCACAGGACAATGTCTGTAAATTAATAGGGGCTCATTCAATTTAATTGCTAGTCATTCCAGGGACAATCCTGTGAGGCCAGGGTCTGTCCCTGGCCACCTAGTGGCAGAGGTGTAGCAATGCAGTTTGAAATGGCTACGTGTGTAACAGACTGTGCCACTCCTTTTATCCTGCATTTTGACTGCGATCAATCAGGGCCACCTCAAATTAGATGTCTTTTTACAGACCAGTTAATTGAGATGATTTTTCCCTCATCCCTCAAATATCTTTAGGGCAACTAACAAAACAGCAATGACAATCCAACCCCATTGCAAGAACTGATGAATGGAGGCCTTCAAAATCACAGATTGAGTTGGATATCAAAACAGGAAGTCCTCATTCATGAGAATCTTTACAAATGCTAGGTAGACGTTAAAACTGGGTAGGGTAAAACACCTGTAGCTTTTTCCAGTTGCATTAAGAAAAAACAATTGTAATTAATATTTCTAAACAGCTGAACCCACATCTGTAGCTACATTATGAATTGGTCAGCTGGACACATCAATGAAGAAGGGATTTGTTTTAAGTGGCAGTGGCTGATTCTTATATAATGGCATCAGAGGCAGAGTTCAATCAGTGTTTCCCTAAGTGTGTCATATGAGGCCTAGTAGCTTCCACTATTCTGTGTCATGAAGTATGATGTTTAGAGGACTTTTTTGTTGATTTTGTCATTTAATAAAGTTGTCTTCCAGTTTTGTAAATTGAGAAGCTTCTGCTTGAAGAAGTCATTGGTATGTAAAGGTATGTGCTTAGTCTTAAAATAGCTCAGCGTTCCCATTTTAATGGGTTATGTTCCTACCCAGAATTCTTTGTCAGCTACTGTGACAACTCTTTGAAGTAACATGGTAGCTGGCAAGCACATGATGTACATATTTTGGAATTCGCCAGACCTAGTAGGTCTGATCCAAACATGAGAGACGGAAAGGTAAGGAAGTAAGGGTGGTAACAGTAGAGTTGCTGTATGTAAATCAAATTTTGTGGGGAAAATCTGGAGAAATAGTGCCAGCTGCAGGAAGATAGAGAACAAAATATTAGATATCCAAATGCCGCAAAATGGTAAATTCTGTTACAAAATTTTCAAATTTTGCAGCAGATTAAAAGAAAATGCTAAACTTTTATGGTTGCTGAGCTATGCTTTGTCTAGGATTTGTTGAAATTGATGAGGTAGTTCATTCCTCTTAAAGCTGTGGCTTCAGGCTGTCTGCAGATTCCAGCAGGCATTAATGCTCAGTTTATATTTTGTTCACAGTTTTCTCTGAGCACTCTGGACCCTAGGCTGAAAACCCTTGGTCTAATTCCATATAATTTTTTCCTCTCTTCATAGGAATCCACCCTAAAAAGTGTACTGAGTGCCTTATGGAATTTGTCAGCACATTGCACTGAGAATAAAGCTGATATATGTGCTGTGGATGGTGCTCTTGCCTTTTTAGTTGGCACACTAACATACCGGAGCCAAACAAATACTTTAGCCATCATTGAAAGCGGAGGAGGAATACTACGGAATGTTTCTAGCTTGATTGCTACGAATGAGGACCACAGGTAAATCTGCCATCTATTCTTATCTAAATTCTGTAGCAGAAATCTGTTTTAAGAGAGCTCATAAAAAGTTGCAACATAAATCTACATTCCAGATAAGTAGCACAGTCAAGGTTGATTTTATTTTTGATGGTTTTGGTAAGGTAAGCAGTTCCCTTGGGTAACAGTTGTCTGTAAAAAAAGACTTGGGGAAAAAAAAAGCATCTGCTATGCTTGTTAAACACTAAGTAGTAACACTGGCTTCTTCTGGAAGCTTCCATCAGTCATTCCAGCCAGAGAAAACCACCTGGAAAAAATGGCAGCCTACACAGAAGAGGGAGGTGTCAGAGGAAAAGAAACAAAGAGCTGAGAACTGCAGTAGAATATAATTAGCATTTAGGTTATGATTTTAGCAAAGTAAAATACTTTTGTGCTGTAGAAATTAAAACTAATTATCTTGATTAAACACTAAATTTAGCTGCAACTAGATTTGATATGCTTTTGTTTGGTCTTCATCTTTTGGAAATGGCATGTGTTGATTTTAGTTTTCCACTTAATTCCAGGCAGATCTTGAGAGAGAACAGCTGCTTGCAAACCTTACTACAGCACTTGAAGTCGCACAGTTTGACAATAGTCAGCAACGCATGTGGGACCCTGTGGAACCTCTCTGCACGGAATGCAAAGGATCAAGAAGCTCTGTGGGACATGGGAGCAGTTAGCATGCTCAAAAACCTCATTCATTCAAAGCACAAAATGATAGCTATGGGCAGTGCTGCAGCTTTAAGAAACCTGATGGCAAACAGACCAGCAAAATATAAGGATGCCAATATTATGTCTCCAGGTTCAAGCTTGCCATCTCTTCATGTTCGAAAGCAAAAGGCACTCGAAGCAGAGTTAGATGCTCAGCATTTATCAGAGACTTTTGACAACATTGATAATTTAAGCCCCAAAACATCTCACCGTAACAAGCAGAGACATAAGCAAAATCTGTATAGTGAATATGTTCTGGACTCTAATCGACATGACGATGGAATTTGCAGGTCAGAGAGTTTTAATACTGGTAACATGACTGTACTTTCACCATATTTAAATACTACAGTGTTGCCTGGCTCCTCCTCTTCCAACAGAGGAAATATAGAAAACTCTCGGTCGGAAAAGGACAGAAGTTTAGACAGAGAGCGAGCAATGGGATTAAACAGCTATCACACAGCTACAGAAAGCACTGGGAATTCCTCCAAGCGAATAGGAATGCCAATCTCAACTGCTGCAGCTCAAATTGCCAAAGTAATGGAAGAAGTAACAAATATGCATATTCCACAAGAAGACAGAAGTTCTGGATCCACATCTGAAATGCACTGCTTGACAGAAGATAGAAATGCACTAAGAAGAACATCCACTGCCCATGCACATTCAACTACTTATAATTTTCCTAAATCTGAGAATTCAAACAGGACATGTCCTGTGCCTTATGCAAAAATGGAATATAAAAGAGCTTCAAATGATAGCCTAAATAGTGTCAGTAGCAGTGATGGATATGGCAAAAGAGGTCAAATGAAACCTTCCATTGAATCTTACTCTGAAGATGATGAAAGTAAGTTTTGCAGTTATGGACAATATCCAGCTGATTTAGCTCATAAGATACATAGTGCAAATCATATGGATGACAATGACGGAGAACTAGACACCCCTATCAATTATAGTCTTAAATATTCAGATGAACAGTTGAACTCTGGAAGGCAGAGCCCCTCACAGAATGAAAGATGGGCAAGGCCTAAACATATAATAGAAGATGAAATAAAACAAAATGAACAAAGGCAGTCAAGAAGTCAAAATACATCCTATCCCGTATACACTGAAAGTGGTGATGATAAGCATATGAAATACCAGTCACCTTTTGGACAGCAAGAATGTGTTTCTCCTTTCAGATCAAGAAGTTCCAACAGTTCTGAACAAAACAAAGTAGCTTCTACTCTTGGAATGAACCAAAAAGTAAACCAGTCCTTGTGCCAGGTTGATGATTATGATGATGATAAGCCAACCAACTATAGTGAGCGTTACTCTGAGGAGGAGCAGCATGAAGGTGAAGACGACAGACCAACTAATTACAGTATAAAGTATAATGAAGAGGAGCATCATGTAGATCAGCCTATTGATTATAGTCTGAAATACTCAACAGAAGTCCCTCCATCGTCTCAGAAGCCACCTTTCTCTTTTTCAAAAAGTTCATCTGTACAGAGTACTAAAACTGATCATATCTCATCAGGTAGTGGAAACACATCAACTGCTTCAGCCAACTCAAAGAGACAGAACCAGCTTCATCCAAGTTCTGCACAGGGTAGAGGGGGTCATGCTCAGAAGTCTGCTTCCTGTAAAACTCCTTCCATCAATCAGGAAACCATACAGACTTATTGTGTGGAAGATACACCAATATGCTTTTCACGATGTAGCTCTTTGTCATCTTTGTCATCAGCAGAAGATGAAATAGGACGTGAACAAGCCACCCGTGTAACAGATGCAAATAACACTCTGCAGATAGCAGAACTAAAAGAAAATAGTGGGCCTCTATCTACTGAAGGCGCAGTAAGTGAAGTCGCATCAACAACACAACATATTAGAACAAAATCCAATAGAATTCAGACTTCTAGTTTATCTCCATCTGATTCATCTAGACATAAAGCTGTTGAATTTTCTTCAGGTGCCAAATCTCCCTCAAAAAGTGGTGCTCAGACTCCAAAAAGCCCACCAGAACATTATGTGCAGGAGACTCCACTTATGTTTAGCAGATGTACCTCTGTAAGTTCCCTGGATAGTTTTGAAAGTCGTTCAATTGCTAGTTCTGTTCAAAGTGATCCTTGCAGTGGAATGGTAAGTGGTATTATAAGCCCCAGTGACCTTCCAGATAGCCCTGGACAAACAATGCCACCAAGCAGGAGTAAAACACCACCACCCGCTCAAGCAGTTCAGGTAAAGAGGGAAACAGCTAAAGGCAAAGTATCTAATGCTGAGAAGAGAGAATCAGGCCCCAGACAGGCAGCTGTAAATGCAGCAGTTCAAAGAGTTCAGGTATTGCCAGATGCTGATACCTTGTTACATTTTGCTACAGAAAGTACACCAGATGGGTTTTCATGTTCATCCAGCCTAAGTGCTCTGAGTCTTGATGAGCCATTTATACAGAAAGATGTAGAATTAAGAATAATGCCCCCTGTACATGAAAATGAGCATGGAAATGAAACAGAACCTGAACAGCCAGATGATACAAAGGATAACCAAGAGAAGAAAACTGAGAAACCCACTGAAACAGAAAAAGATATACTAGATGATTCTGATGATGATGACATTGAAATATTGGAAGAGTGTATTATTTCTGCAATGCCAACAAAATCTTCACGCAAAGCCAAAAAGCCTTCTCAAAGTACTGCTTCAAAAATACCTCCTCCTGTAGCCAGGAAGCCAAGCCAGCTGCCAGTGTATAAACTTCTCCCTTCACAAAACAGATTGCAGTCTCAAAAACATGTTAGTTTTACACCTGGAGATGATATGCCCCGAGTGTACTGTGTTGAGGGTACACCAATAAATTTTTCAACTGCTACGTCTTTGAGTGATCTCACAATAGAATCGCCACCAAATGAGTTGGCCAATTTGGAAAATGTGGGTACAGGGACCAAATCAGGTGAATTTGAAAAGAGAGATACTATTCCTACAGAAGGCAGAAGTACAGATGATGCTCAAAGAGGGAAAAATTCAACTGCAACTACCTCAGGATTGGATGATGACAAGACAGAAGAAGGTGATATTCTTGCGGAGTGCATTAACTCTGCTATGCCAAAAGGAAAAAGCCACAAGCCTTTTAGGGTGAAAAAGATAATGGATCAAATTCAGCAAGCATCTTCATCTCTAACTAGTAAAAACCAACCAGATGGTGAGAAAAAGAAGCCGACATCACCAGTAAAGCCTGTGCCTCAAACTAATGAGTACAGAGCACGCATAAGAAAAAACACAGAGCCAAAAAGTAATGTTAGTAGTGAACGAAGTTATTCAGACAACAAAGATGCAAAGAAACAGAACCTCAAAAATAACTCGAGAGACTTCAGTGATAAGCTCCCAAATAATGAAGAACGTATAAGAGGAAGCTTTGCATTTGATTCACCTCATCATTACACACCTATTGAGGGGACTCCCTATTGTTTTTCACGGAACGATTCCCTAAGTTCACTAGACTTTGATGATGATGATGTTGACCTTTCTAGGGAAAAGGCAGAATTAAGAAAAGGAAAAGAAACTAAGGAAACAGAAACAAAAGAGTGTACCAATATAGAACAGATTTCAAATCGGCAATCAACTAATAGGTCACAAGCTTGTCAAAAACACCCACCAGGCAGAAATCAGCCAAAAACTTTCCCACAGTCATCCAAAGAGATCCCAGACAGAGGAGCAGCTACAGATGAGAAAATGCAGAATTTTGCTATTGAAAATACCCCTGTTTGTTTTTCTCGCAATTCATCTCTGAGTTCTCTTAGCGATATTGATCAAGAAAACAACAACAACAAGGAAAGTGAAACTACAAACCGGACTGAAGCTCCTGATTCACAGATGGAACCAAGCAGACCGCAAGCTTCTGGTTATGCACCCAAATCATTTCATGTTGAAGATACACCTGTGTGTTTTTCTAGAAACAGCTCCCTAAGTTCCCTTAGTATTGACTCAGAAGATGACCTTCTGCAGGAATGCATTAGTTCTGCCATGCCTAAAAAGAAAAAACCCTCAAGAATGAAAAATGAAGGTGAAAAGAATAGTTCTAGAAATATGGGAGGCATATTAGCAGAAGATCTGACCCTTGATTTGAGAGATATTCAAAGGCCTGATTCAGAGCATGGTTTTTCACCTGATTCAGAGAATTTTGATTGGAAAGCTATTCAGGAAGGTGCAAACTCTATAGTTAGCAGCTTACACCAAGCTGCTGCTGCTGCTTCACTGTCTAGACAAGCTTCATCAGACTCTGATTCCATTCTCTCACTAAAATCAGGCATTTCTTTAGGCTCACCCTTTCATCTTACACCAGACCAAGAAGAAAAGCCCTTTACTAGTAATAAAGGTCCAAGAATTCTTAAGCCAGGGGAGAAAAGTACACTGGAAACTAAGAAAACTGAAACTGAAAATAAAGGAATTAAAGGAGGAAAGAAAGTTTATAAAAGTATGATTACAGGGAAGGTTCGCTCTAATTCAGAAGTTTCAAACCAGTTGAAGCAGCCCCAGCAAACAAATATGCCTTCAATTTCACGAGGTAGAACAATGATTCATATTCCAGGAGTTCGAAATAGCTCCTCAAGTACAAGTCCAGTTGCCAAAAAAGGGCCTCCGCTCAAAAACAACAGCTCCAAAAGTCCCAATGAAAACCAGAGTTCCACTAGTTCCCCAAGAGGAGCTAAATCAGCAGTGAAGACTGAGCCAAGTCTTATAACCAGGCAGCCATCTCAACAGGGTGGATCAAGTAAAGGACCTTCAAGGTCAGGATCTAGAGATTCCACTCCTTCCAGACCTCAGCAGCAGCCCTTAAGCAGACCTCTGCAATCTCCAGGTCGAAACTCAATTTCCCCAGGAAGAAATGGTATAAGTCCTCCTAACAAACTGTCCCAGCTGCCAAGGACATCGTCCCCCAGTACAGCTTCAACTAAGTCCTCAGGTTCAGGAAGAATGTCATACACATCACCGGGCAGACAGATGAGCCAGCAAAACCTTGCTAAGCAGACAGGATTACCTAAAAGTGCCAGTGGCATTCCCAGAAGTGAATCTGCTTCTAAAGGATTAAATCAAATTCTTAGTAGCAGCGGATCAAACAAAAAAACTGAAATATCTAGAATGTCATCCACAAAGTCCAGTGGAAGTGAATCTGATAGATCGGAGAGACCTGTATTAGTGCGCCAGTCAACTTTTATTAAAGAAGCTCCAAGTCCAACACTTAGAAGGAAATTAGAAGAGTCCGCTTCATTTGAATCTCTCTCTCCTCCTAGACCAGATTCTCCTACCAGATCCCAAATACAGACTCCAGTTTTAAGTCCATCACTTCCTGATATGTCTTTATCCACTCATTCAACTGTTCAGACTAGTGGTTGGCGAAAATTACCCCCTAACCTGAGTCCTTCTATAGAGTATAATGATGGGAGGCCAGCAAAACGTCATGATATCGCTCGTTCTCATTCTGAGAGTCCATCTAGACTACCAATCAATAGATCAGGAACATGGAAGCGTGAGCACAGTAAGCATTCTTCATCACTTCCTCGTGTAAGCACTTGGCGAAGAACTGGTAGTTCTTCCTCAATTCTGTCTGCTTCTTCTGAATCCAGTGAAAAAGCAAAAAGTGAAGATGAAAAGCAACAGGGAGGTACTTTTTCTGGACACAAGCAATCTAAAGAAAGTCAAGCGCCAGCAAAAGGGACTTGGAGGAAAATCAAGGAAAATGAAATTCCTCAGATAATGAATAATCCTGCTCAGAATTCCTCCTCAGGTGCTACAAATGGTGCTGATACAAAAACTTTAATTTACCAGATGGCACCTGCTGTGTCTAAGACAGAGGATGTCTGGGTGAGGATTGAAGACTGCCCTATTAATAATCCTAGATCTGGAAGATCACCCACAGGAAATACCCCCCCAGTTATTGACAGTGTTTCAGAGAAGGGGAATACTAATGGTAAAGATTCTAAAGAGGTTCAGGAAAAACAAAATGCAGGAAATGTTCCTGTCCGCACCATTGGGTTAGAAAACCGCCTGAATTCATTCATTCAAATAGACAGTCCAGACAAGAAGGGAGCTGAAACAAAACCTGTGCTGAATAACCCGCCTCCTGCACCAGAGACCAACGAAAGCACTGTTAGCGAACGTACGCCATTCAGTTCCAGTGGCTCAAGCAAACACAGCTCTCCTAGTGGAGCTGTTGCAGCAAGAGTGACTCCTTTCAACTACAATCCAAGTCCTAGAAAGAGCAGTGCAGATAATGGTTCTGCTCGACCATCCCAGATACCAACCCCAGTAAATAACAGCACAAAGAAGCGAGATTCAAAGACTGAAAATACAGACTCTAGTGGAACTCAGAGTCCAAAACGTCATTCTGGGTCTTACCTGGTGACTTCTGTTTAAATACATTTTGGAATAAAAGAAAACCTGATGTATTATTTACAACAGTTATGTAGAAATTTTGTTTCAAATGAAACTTTAAAAGACTTGGGGGAAGTTGGGGTTTTTGTTTCACTTTGTTTTTATTTTTATTTTTTGTATATAGGTTTGATTCTTGTAGAGGGTCCTTGTTCTGCAAGCCAAAAAAATCAAACCCCATTACATTTGTTTTAGTATCTTCTACTTTAGGAAAAAAATACTGTAGTAATTTAGGTAAATATATAGAAGTATTTAACTTCCATTGGAAGATTCTACAATTTCATTTTAATTTATTGCATTTTTGTTTAATGCCTTACAGGAAGGGCCTGAAGAATTTAATAGGGATGAAACCAAAAGGATTCTA
>NW_017729024.1:77039832-77043731 GCF_001723915.1 Gavialis gangeticus
GGAAGCCATATTTGATAGTATACTTTGTCTTCACTGGTAATATTTTGGAGGGATACCTGATCGATAGTTTGGAATAAAATCACTAAAGCAAGTATATTTGTACAGTATGTTTTACATGTATTTAATTAGCATCCCATCCCATGATCCTTTAAATATTGCTTGTCTGGAAATAATGAACACAACAGATAGAAGTAATACAAATATATTGCTGTATCAATCATTTCTAGATTACAGACTGACTAAACTACATCAGGGAAAAATTGGTATTATTTATGCAAAAAATATACTCAGTTTTAGTATTTGTGAATCCATCTAACCCTATAATTAATCATGTGGCTGTGAAATTCACAGTAATATGGTTTCTGCTGAACAAGCTTTCCCAGCCTGCTTTTCTGCATGAATGAAACTGATGGTTCATTTTCTGAAGTAATGATTAACAATTCTGTGGTCACATAATGTGCATAGATAGCTATGGTGTAACAATTTACACTTTCTTTGTGCTCTGCAAAAAAGGAAATCTGTGTAACTGTAAAACCTTGAACAAAATTATTTTATCTGAATTAGATTTTATCTGAAAGTAGGTAGAATTTTTTGCTATGCTGTAACTTGTTGTATATTCTGGTATTTGAGGTAAGATGGCTGCTCTTTTATTAATGAGACATGGGTGATGTCTCAACAGAAACTAAAATGAACATTTCAGAAATAAATTATTACTGTATGTAAATCTTGCGTGTTACTTCTGCATTCTTGAAAAAAATCAATAATTTCATTATGAGATTTTTTGATATGTCACCTTAAAATGTTGTATAATGCACTTAAACTTAAGGCCTGATCCAGCAGAATCTAACCAACGCACACATTCACGTGAGCTGTCTCCCCTGTCCCCTATAAATGGCTGTACCAGATGCACATGAGGATTGCGGGATCAAGCCCTAAGTCTTCTGTAAATATTTGCAAGTGAAAGATTTTCACACTTTTCGTGTGTAGGAAGGCTAAAGGCAGGCTATTTCCACCAGACAAGTGTAGCTTTCTTTTCACATCTACACAGTCTGAAAAGAGCATTTTGTGTTTATAAAATGTCTTTTTTTTTTTTAATTGGGGAAAATGTCGTATATGACAATGGGAATCTAAGATGAAATTTTAATCCTATTTTAAGTCTATTTTAAAATGAGGGGAAAAAAATTAAAGGGTCGAAAAAAACCCACAAGCAGCCCATAGATATTAAGTCTTTATTGTCATGGTAGAAAATTAGCTTTATACCTGAATCATGGTATTTACTGCCTGAAGCCTTTTTTGAATATGGTTTGTGCTAAATAAATCTGGAAAGAAACTGATGTGTTTTAAAAATATATATTTATTTTGACTGTAGATACATTTTTGGTTTAAGGTAGAGACACGTTAAACTGTTTCAGATGGAAATCCTCTGAAAACATGGCAGTTAAGTGCCTCTACATAAATATGTTAACATGTTTGTGCATGATTAATCAAACCAAGAGTAGCAATTCAGTTCTTCTGTAAAATCTCAACCAGTTTGGTTATTACATAGTCCTTAGTTTAGCTATTTGGTACTATAATTTGGGATGTCCTGACTTCAGCTGCTTGGGGATTATTACAAAATGCTGATTTAACAGTTGTTTTAGGACCGTTGTACTGAGTATGTGAGATCCACAGGCACAATCTAGCATAGAAATTAATCTATTTTATCTCACATTCCTCATATTTGTGACCTGTATTGTTTCCAAACAACAAGCCACTTACAGAGAAAATAAGGCATTCCCATCACAGTCATAATTATACTGAATGAAGACTCCAAAGCCCTCTGAGAAGAAGGGAACATCACTTCAAGAAGAAGGGAGCCGGGTTTTTTGGGCTGTGTTTTAAACTTTCTCCCACATACTGTTTGTTTACTAAACCGTTTCTGGAGGTACAGTTTTGGTACATATATTGGCATGTCTAATAATAAATAATACTTGAAATTTCTATAACTCCTGAGAGTAACTCTTTCAGAAGCTCACAACACCTCTGAGATAAATACTATGGCTATCCTTTTATAGATAAAAAAAGTGAGGTGCAAGAAGAGCTTGTGACTTGCTCAAGGGCACTGTGGAAGGCTACAGAATAGAACATGCATCAGTGGTATAGTATCTCTTTTTATGCCTGGCCTTTTAATGTTTATGTTAAGGCATACTATAATAGTACAAGATGCTCAACTGACATTAGTTCTGTACCTGCTTTCTGTTAAATCTCACCCATATAATGAAGCTCAGTTTTTCAACTGTATAATTAATCTACATTATGAAAGATGAAGTGAAGGTTAGAGTTAAACTTTGAGTACCACAGATAAGGGATTGTTCCTGGAACATTGTCATGGGTTTTGTATCAGATTTAACATAAGTAACACTTTCCCACCCTTGTAGTTAGAAAGGTTTTCCAAATATCTTACCTAAATTTGCAGAAGGAAGAATTTAAGTCAGATACTAAAAATACTTCCTAATCTATTCTAACACTGGAACAGGCTACCTAAGGAGGTCATAGGATCTCCTTCATTAGACCCTCCTTAGTTGGAGATTAGTGATAGACTGTGGAATTTCCTTAACTGGAGGCTAGTTGGACATATCAGGGATTCTCAACCAGGGTTTCACTGCACCTTAGAGTGCCCTGAGATCCTCTTAGGAGTGCTGCAGAGTGCCACATAGTATTAGCACTGTTAGATGAGAAACATGATTCACAAAATAAACCCTGAGATTTCAAGTAGGAATCCATAATGTTTAAAGCATTCTGGCCTTTTGTGGTCTTTCTGAATTTTTCAAAACCAAAGAATTGCTCTAATTTTTTTTGTAGTCAAAAATCAAGTAAAAACTAAGAGCTAGGTAGCATTTTCCAAAGGGGATGCCTTGATTCTAGTGATGGGTGCCTTGAGTCTAACAAAGTTGAGAACCACTCATCTAGGCATATCTGATCATACCTCAAAGTGAGGGAATGGATTAGATGATTTCAAGATCACTTTCAGTCCTACATTTCTATGATGCTTTATCCAAGTGCACTATCCAATGTGGACGCATGCCAGTGTTCAAGGACATTCCCTTGTCCTTGTATACATTAACTGTAGCTTTCCTACTGCAGTTCAGCTATAAAAATGGCTGCTGACAATATAAAATCAGGAGACTGGTGGTAGGAAAAACATTCAGGTACTAGATCTGTGGTTCTCAACTTTCTTATACTGAAGAAGGCACCTGTTAAACTCACAGCACCCCTCAGAAAATACCGTCTTTTAGTTTTCACTTGATTTTTGATTACAGAAAATAATAGATCAATTCTTCTGTTGCCAAGATCTCAGAAAGACCACAACTGGGCAGAATGGTTTTAACACTATAAATTCCTATTTGAAACAGTTCATCTTGTGAATCATGTTGGCAAACCTAACAGTGCTACCATTGTGTGGTACCTCATGGCACCCTTGAAAGTCTCTCAAACACCCTGGCTGACAATCAGTGTGTTAGATGTTGGGTGATGTTTTAGGTTTTGTTTTTGTTTGTTTGCTTTTTCCATAATGGTAATTTGATTTATGCTGCTTTATATTTATTCTTGCTTCCTTACTTCTGCCTAGTTTCTGCCGAGCCATCAAACCAGTTTAGAGAAGCTTATTTGCTTCAAGCCATGGACAAAAAGAAGGCAAGAAGCTGAGGAGAACAAGTTTTCACTTTTCTGTTCTCCTTGATATAACTGCACTTTCCCCCTCACCCACTGCCAATTTTGGTAGAACTGTAATGATTTTTCTCCACAGCTTACAAATTGGCTTATTTTGAACTTGCATAAGAATATCAACCTTGAAATATGCTCATATAATTCAGCTTGAATTTACAGTTTTGTCATCTTGATGTAAAAAATGGCAAAGTTAT
>NW_017729024.1:77048731-77052452 GCF_001723915.1 Gavialis gangeticus
TAAAATTGGCTTATTTTGAACTTGCATAAGAATATCAACCTTGAAATATGCTCATATAATTCAGCTTGAATTTACAGTTTTGTCATCTTGATGTAAAAAATGGCAAAGTTATAACAAAAAACCTGCAAACTAATCAGTTCACCTTTTAGGATGTACATGCGTTCTAATTTAACTTTAAATGCTATTTAAATAGTCCATAGCTAGGTTATACAGTAGCTAGCTTTTCCATTTTAATGCTGATAGTCACCATGGCACTCCAGTTTATAGAAACTAAACTAATCTAACTTAAATTTCTTATGTGCAGTCTTTTGCTAAAAAATCATTTTCTCTGAGAAAACTTTAGGGTTAATCCTTCAATCTGTTTGTCAGATATACATATTTTTGCAACACTGTTAAACAGAAATGGCTTGGTTTCTCAACTGAAAAATAACTTATGCTGTTTTCTTCCATGTGGCCTAGAATCCCAAATTATTTTTGGAAAACTTTGCAGGAAAAAAAAGATTATTCTCCACCAAACTGTGAAATGAATTGATATTCTCCAAGTCATTGTGATTTTTCCTAATGTAGGTAACATATATAAATCTCCAGATTACTGTCTTTGTTTAAAACGTAGCTTATGTGTCCTGGGATGGATTTTTTTTTTAAATCGATTGTTCAGGGTGAAAAATTCTACCCACAGGAAATTCTGAAAGAGTGGTCTGATGGTGTATTGAAAAGTCTTAAGTTTAGTTTGCTTCTGATCTATTGTCTTTATTCACCTAGTACTCATATTGAATTTATATATTCCCTGGCAGGAGAGCACTTTAAAGTCCTAAGGTGGTTCTTCCATCTAAATAGAGCCTTGTATTACCTACATTGATGACTTGCAGGGTTTCTATCCACTTGCATGCCAACCATCCCTGTTCATGGTGAACCATGTATTATAGATAAAGCCATGAACAAGAAGAGAAATGTCAGCCAAGTACAAACATTATTTTCTTCTGTGTACTGGACAACCATCTTCATACCTACCAGATTAACCAAATGTACTCATTCCTCATTTCTACCACCAACTCATTAGTACTTCTAAGGTATAACCAATCACGATGCCCACATCAAATATGCCCACATCAAATATCTGGGTCATGCTCGAACATGCTTCATACTTATGTAAAAATAACAGATTTCATTCATAAATATATGCCTCTACATGTTTACAGATACATAGTTGCAGTTGGAATTAAGGTAGAGGTCTAAGCCAGAAAAAAAGGACTTTGGGTGTATTGTGGTTGGTTATATGTTGGAAACAGGGAATTTCTTGTGGTGAAGCATCTGGGAGTGCATATAAGTTATGTGCTGTTTATAGCTTAGGTATTTAAATTAAGATGGCCTTAACTGGTGATATTTACTTAAATAAATGTAGTAAATGGACTTGATGCCCATGTTTCCTAAGGTCAACCCTGACCTTTCAGGATCAGTCAATACATGCTTAATACAGAAAGGCCTTTCCTTCAGTTTTGTTCTTTGCTTCTGTTTGAGACTTTGTTGCTAATACCTTAACTCTGTAATGAATCCTTCCTTGAACAGTATTTTGGTGTATTTTCTATAATATTATTATAATTCTGGATTTGGGCTTGCTATGCATAATTTATTACTTGCAGTGTTATATAAAATTTCCTCTTGATTGCACATTTTTAGAGTGGAACTCTTTTCTTTACTAACACGTAAGTCCAGGCGTCTGTCTTTGTAAGCATTCTGATTTAATTAAAAAGGAAGTTGTCATAGGGCACTTAAGTGCTAGAGGGTATGAGAAATAATGCCTTAAAAGAGCAGTAAATTTCATTTGGGGTAACGAGCAAATAAGTAGTAAAATGACTTGATCAAGAAATACTTACTATTCAAGATATATAATCTGCAAAGAAACTGACAGCTTTGTTTAATAAGCTTGATGGGAGGGAAACTTGGTCCAGCAGTGCATAAACTGCACAAATTGTACAAACTCTTTTCGTCGTTTATAAGTTGTTCAGAAAGTAGCCTTATTTCAGCATGTTTCTTAAGCACACTACAACTTGAACTAAAACTCTTCTGCCAAATTAATATGTTCCCTGGCCTGATCAGAGGGATCTGGGAAACTGTGTCAAGTAAACAAAAGTTACAGTATAAACTATAAAAGGAAATTCCCAGACAAATCATTTTTAAAAATTGTAGCAAATTTTCATAAGTAATGTTTGGAAAAATCTTTATCAAAACTAAAATTTGCAGTTGAAAGTAGCTAGATTAGAAAATTTTAAAAATCTAAATTACCTTTAAGTTAAAATAATGTGAAAGAATAGGAATGTGGAGCTAAGGTAACCAGAGCAAACTAATTCTGTCCCTTACTCTGATAACTGGTACATCTTCTCTTTAAGACAGGGTACTATATATATGTGCCTGCAGAGCATGTCAGGGGGAACCCAGCTAGCACGGTACACAAGTCTAAATTTCACATTTACTTGTGCATTTTTTAAGACTGTTACAAGTCCTACAAAGCCACTTCTTAAGAGTTTGGTCATACTTCATATGGTGCCAGTTGTACAAAAGATGCAAAGCCAGGAGCTACAGCTAGAAAAATTCAGACTAAAAATGAGGCTTTTTATTACAATGAAAGCAGTTACCTAAAGAAGTAATGGATTCTGACACTTTAAATTCAGTTTTGGATGCCTTTCTTATATAGCATAGAATAATAGAAGTATGGTTGGAAGGGACCTTGTAGATCTTCAAGTCCGACCCCCCCCGCCTAGTCAGGAGAAAAACTGGGCTCACATGACTCCAGCCAGGTAGGCATCAAGCCTCTTCTTAAAGACCCCCAGGGTAGGAGCCAGCACCACTTCGCTTGGAAGTTGGTTTCAGATCCTAGTCACCCTAACTGTGAAGTAGTTCTTACAGATGTCTAATCTAAACCCACTCTCCAACAACTTGTAGCCATTATTCCTTGTTATACCAGGGGGCGCTCAGGGGAACAAGGTCTCTCCCAAACCCTTCCGGTCCCCCCTAGTGAGTTTATAGACGGTTACCATGTCCCCCCTCAGCCTTCGCTTGTGAAGGCTGAACAGGTTCAGGTCCTGCAGTCTCTCACTGTAGGGTCTGCCCTGTTGTCCCCGGATCATGCAGGTGACCCTCCTCTGGACCTTCTCAATGTTGTCCACATCCCTCCTGAAGTGGGGCACACAGAACTGGACACAGTACTCCAGCTGCGGCCTGACCAGTGTTGCATAGAGGGGGAGGATCACCTCCTTGGCCCTACTTGAGATGCACCTGTGGATGCACAACAAGGTCCGCTTAGCCCTGCCAACCGTGACCTCATATTGTCAGCCCATGTTCATCCTGGAGTTAATGACTCCAAGATCTCTTTCTGCCTCTGTGCTCTGAAGAAGGGAGTTTCCCATCTTATAAATGTGCTGCTGGTTACTACTGCTCAAGTGCAGCACCCTGCACTTGTCAGTATTGAAACGCATCCTGTTTTTGTTAGCCCACCCCTGTAACCTATCCAGGTCTTGCTGAAGTCTTTCCCTCCCTACTAGTGTGCTCACCTCACCCCAAATTGTGGTATCATCAGCAAATTTAAACAGGTTTCTTTTCACCGTCATCCAAATCGCTGATAAAGAAATTGAACAGCGCGGGCCCAAGGACCGAGCCCTGGGGGACTCCACTGCCCACTTCCCCCCAGGTCGAATATGACCCATCCACCACCACCCTCTGAGTA
>NW_017729024.1:77052825-77053887 GCF_001723915.1 Gavialis gangeticus
CTTCCTTCTCTATCCTGCCTGTAAAGCCTATAGCTCCTAATGCTAACTGCCCAGTCGTGGGATGAATCCGACCACGTTTCTGTAAGCCCTATTATGTCTGGGTTTGAATTGGCTATTTTGGGGGCGAGTTTCTCCTGCTTATTCCCCATACTACGAGCATTGGTATATAGGCATTTAAGGCCTTGCATAGATGCGTGTGCCACCCCCCAATTTGGGAGACTGTCTGGACCCCTGTTTCTTACTGGGCATTCCTTGCATTTGTCATATCTGTTTTAGCTCAGCCAGAAGTAATGGGCTTATGCTGCCCATATTTGGTTGTGACCGAAATATGCAGGAGGTTAGGCTGGTCATAATTACTGGTTCCTCCTAGCCTTGAAATCTGTTAATTTATAGCAGCTGTCAGTGACCCCAAATGGCCAAAATGACAGCCACTGAGTGACAGCACATAAGGGAGCCTCTGTCATATAGTCTTCTTCCAGTGACACTCTAAAACAACAAGGGAAAAGAGTGATTAGAACTAGAAGCATGTTTTTTAATTATCCAACATTTGGTCAGTTGTGCTGTAGCCAGTTATTTGTTTTTTAATGTGTAATTCATTGGTAATGTGTTGTAAACTGATAAAAAGGAGGACAGGAGTGATATCTGCCTGAATATGCCCTGATGAAATGCTGTTTCTTTAGCATCTACTCTTTGCTACTGTGCGATACAGGATAGTGGGCTAGACTACAGGGTACTGTGGTCTGACCCAGTATGGCACATCTTATGTTTACCACATACCTGTAACCCACTATATGAGAATGTCTGTTTAAAAAATGCTCTACTTAAAAATTGAGGTGCAAACCTATTTCAATGTGTTTTGAGACTACATTAATATGAGTAGGGTGGACTTATTTAAGGTAAATATCTTGTGGTCTGCCACTGTTCTTGCGTGGTAGTTACCCAGAGCGAAACAAACTAAGCATAATATGGTACTGGAAATTCTAGAGATGTTTTTGGTTATGGAGGGAAGGCATGTGATTGAGTTAGTGGTTGATTTTAGGGCTTTTTAATGGTGGACTGAGA
>NW_017729024.1:77058887-77065903 GCF_001723915.1 Gavialis gangeticus
CTTGAGTTAGTGGTTGATTTTAGGGCTTTTTAATGGTGGACTGAGAAGAGGCTTCTGCTGAATGAAAGAAATATGAATAAGTATTGCTTTTGAACTATAGAAATGGGCTGGGTGTTGGGCTGGGTTGAAGCAGGTACATGTACAGTATGAGCAAGGCTTTAGTATAGCTGGCTTGTCAATTTGAGAGGAATTGGAGAAGAGGCTGGGTATGGAGCTCTACCAGGGGCCAGAGTCAGAGAAGCTGCCTGCTTCTCTGCTTCTTGGCCTGGCCAATTTTGTGCAGTAGGGGAGGAGGCATGTAGTGCAGGGGAAGAGGTGCACTGAGCCACAGCAATTCTCCTGCCACTGTGTCCTCCCCCTTACAATACACACCCCTTGCCCAGCGCTCTCCCATGTACCCCCTCGCCCACAGCCCCCTTGCACCACGCATCCCTTTCCCTGTACTCTTCATTCTGCTCCATGTCCCCCATCTCCCTTCCCTGAACCAAACACCCATCCCCTGTGCTTTTCTCATGATCCAGTATTGCTTGTCCTGGGCTTGGTACCTGATCTGCTGCTATTGCCAAGCCAAGTGCTCCGTGCCCTGGGGGGAGACAGAGCAACAGCACAGGCTAAGCGGGGGGTGGGGAGATGCATGAAAGTGAGGGGGTAAGTGGCAACGGAAAAACACCAGAAGGAGGCAAAAGGTGAGGGGGGCAGACAGCACTGGGGAAAGACAGACAGCGGGGGAAAACCCTGGGAGGGAGGCATGGGGAGGTGGCAAGAACTGGGAGAGACAGGCAAAAGAGAAGCAAGCAGTACAGGTGGCAGGGGGCACAGGCTTTCCCCACTGCAGTAGCAGAAGGGAGACATATTTAAGATTACCCCCAATAATTAAATTTTGACTTGGAAAATGATAGCAAATTTTTAATTTTCAGTGTCTGAAAGCTAATAATTAGGGGGGTCATCTTAAATTCTAAGTCCTGGATTTGGATAAATACGGTTATTTGTTTGATAGCTCAGCAGAATCTTGACTTTAGGTTGGTTGTTTGGATTGTATTCCCTGAGTGACTCTTAAATGGTGACAAAATATTATCTGACTGGTTGAGCATGTGCCTAACTTTGGTTACTGTACTATGAGAATCTGGCAGTATCCTTAACTGAAATGCATGAAGTGCAGTGTTAAGTACCCTGCCACTTCTATTTCTAGCACTGCATACTAATGATACAGAACAATTTCATTAGGTTATAAAAGTCTCTGTAGGCTGTGCATTCTTAGCACACAGGCAAGGCAGTAATTAGGAACTGTGGACATTTTGCTTAGTTTATAGAATATTCACACATGCAGAAATAGAGTCCGCAATAACAACTGTACCTTATCTTCTTATTTCTTTAAAAATGTCCAGGAACCATCAAGTTTTGAACTGAACCGAACTGCTAATTGTTAAGTTTTTGATGCTACAGACTCTAGACATTTGGCAAGTGCATACTGCTCCAGCATGCCTGAGCTGATGTCTGTTGTGACCTAGTTCTGTCACTGAATTCTGCAGGCCATGAAAACGTAGAGCTAGAGATATTACTTCTGACACTGGAACAACTACAGCGACTGTGGATGTTATATGCTTTGTGCAGTCATTCCATAAAGATGGAGATTAAATTGACATGTTTATGAATTCTTTATTTCAGGCATTTCAGTTTCAAGAACTCAAAAATCCTGGCACCAGGAAGTTAGATTGGTGTGTAATAATGGGAGCCAGCTAATGTCCAGGAGAGTTGACATGTTACTCCTGCAACAGTTAAATCTCTTTGCCATTAATACACACTGATAGCTAGGGGCAGAACTTATATATAAACCGATTTAAGTGATCAGAAACAAGTTTAAACTTGTAACAGAACATAAGTTCAGTGCACATAAACCTTTTGGGTTTCAAAATAGCCCAAACTGGTTTAAGATAAACCTGGCTGGAAGTAGTATTAGACTGAAGAGTAGCATTAAAATGTCTTTCTTTGCAAGCCTTTGGGTACACACACTTCTTCACGCTGAAGAGAATTCAGAGAGTTGTAAAAGTTATCCTAGGTAGGAAGGAAACTTCATTTTGCAAAGCAAGATAGAGGGTGGAAGTTTATTCCCCTGGGTACCTCGGAGTCCTGTTGTGTGAGGGTTGCTCTGTGATGTGCAGATTAAAGTACCCCTTTAATACATGCCCACACTCTGCCCGCCCCCCCCCGCCCCAGGTTTAATATGAAGCCTTTCCTGAAGGTGTCGCTGTTTTGATACTAGCCGTCCTCTCGGCTGAAGGGCAACTGCAGCTCTTCAGCTCCTCGCTCCTCTCTCCCATTCGGCCCAGACCCAGCAGTGCCTCCTGAAGGCAGGCAGCGGGCTTTTTTTTCCCTTCTCCCCCTTTTCCTACACAACCTGAAACGGCCTTTGCTGTCCTGGTTTCCTTCCTCGCGGCAGCCGCCCAGGCAAAACTACACGCTCAGCTCGAGTTTGTAGCACCGCTTCTCTTCTCCTCCTGCCCCCCACCCCCGGTGGAAAGGTGGTACGGCCCGTGGGGGGCGCCCCCCTCCATAGCAGCCCCGCCCACCGCACAACGCGACGCTTGCGGCCTAGTGTCTCGGGGCAGTGACGCGCGCGGCCCGGAAGCGATTGTCCCAGCCTCTCGCGATAGCGGTGGCGGGGCGGGGTCTTCCCCGACAGATTGTGCCGTGACCCAATAGAATGGCGACGGCGGCGCTCCCGGCGTGGGATCGAGGGTGGGACTTCCGGCTGAGAGGGGCCGGTCCGGGTTTAGAGCGAGTCAGCGCCGGTGAGGCGCTGCTGCCGACCCGCCATGGCCTGCGCCGAAGCCTCGCCGGCCGATAAAGAGCGGTACGGTATGGGCGGCGCGCGCGCTGTGTGTGTGTGTGTGTGTGTGTGTGTGTGTGTGTGTGTGTGTGTGTGTGTGTACACGCCCGCCGTCTTCCCACTTTTCTGAGCACGTGAGGGAAGACGTGGTGCTGGGCGGTGTTGACCGGGTTTGAGGAAGCTTAGGGAGGATTCGGTTGTGCGCTAGCTCTATTATCTGGCCCGATCTGGGGGGATTTGCCCCCGGACAGCAGGAGCACTGCCCTAAAACAAAGGCGAACCCCTGGTTAAGTTTCAAGTCCTTGCACCAAAACGTAGGGATGCTGCAGGTAGGTTGGTCTAGTCTCTGCCCCATCTGAGAGTGCTTTAAGGGTGTCCTTACTTCATTTCCAGGAGTAGGAGCAAAGGTGGGGCATGCTAGAGAGCAGGAGGGGCTAACCTTGCAGGTGCACTCCCTGGGTACCTCTTCCATCCCTTTCCTCTGATCTCCCTGCCTCTTCTGTTTCTCTTTCTGCTTCCTGCCCTCTGCTCCCTCCCTGCCTGATTTGATGTTCTGCTTTCTGCTTCCTGCACTATCAGCTTCTATTTCCTGTCCTCTCCTTGATGCTGGTGCCATTCAGGTTGCCTATACCACTTGTGGCTATAATGCCCCAGGTTGGCCACCCTTGGTTTAGAGCAGTGCTCCTGGGTTTGGCAGGGGACAGTGGAGAAATGTCCTACAGCAGGGACAGGCAATTAATTCAGGCGGAGGGCTGCTTACTGGGAATTGGCAAGTTATCAAGGACCACATGACAAGCAGCCAGGGGCAACTAATATTAATTTTCTAAATTTTTTTAGGGGCCCCACAGGCCGGATAGAATGGCCTGGTGGGCCGCATTTTGCCCACCTCCGTCCTACAGGTTGTCAGAGACTTTGTCAGGGTTGCCAAAGCACTTTTCCTCAGATCTTACTCTAAGAGAAAGCTGAGCTATATTGGCCGAAATTGCCTTGAAGCAAGATTCCTGACATGGAGAAGTTAGTTTAGCAGTTAAGTCGTTAGAGAGAAGTAGTTTGCCCGGTTAGTCTAAAGTCAAAGTCAAGCATTAGTCTTTAGGGGAGCACCTTAAAGACCAACTCCTTCAGAAAGGCATAAGCTTTCATAAATTGCAGCCTACATCATGAGATGCTACAAATGGATTTGCAGGGAGCAGAAAAGAAAAAAAATAATTGAAATACAAAGTAGGGGTGCACCAATAAAGATTTTATTGGGCTGATACTGATGGCTGCTTATTAACGAGCCATATCCACCAATACTGATCTGTTTGCTGATATGCAGCCTAGCAGCTTGGAGAGAAACGTCCAGCTGGTAAGTCTGTTGTGGGGGGCAGACTGAGGCCCCTGTGGTGAGGAAGTGAGAGGGGCAGGCACTGCCTGAGCGGGGTGAGGCAGGGCATGGGACAGATCTGTGGCTTGTCTGGGTGGGAGGGCACAAGGAGGTGGGCCGGCTCCTCCTGCTGTGCGCACCCCCGGGGCAGGCATGGGAGAGCATGTGCCCCCCAGATCTGTGTGTATGGCGAGGGCAGGCTGTTTGCTCAGGGCCAGGGCTGCACCAGATTCTTCCCAGTGGTGGGGGCTGGGCCTAGGCTCCGCTTGGGGTAGGTGGGACAGGTGGTGGCAGCACTAGGAGGGGTTGCTACAGAGTGGGCTACAGCTACCCCAGAGTTCCCTATAGCTACCCCTCCCAGCACCACTATCGTCTGCCCCATCCCTGTCCATCCCACATGCAGGCTGGGCCCAGGCCGTTCTCTCCAGGAAGAGCCCAGCACAGCCCTGGCCCTGAGCATGTAATGGGTACCTCCCCTCACCCCACACACAGATCCAGGGGGCACATTCCCCCATGCCTCCCGCAGGGTGTACATAGTAGCATGAGATGCCCCCCCACTCCCTGGACAAGCCATGGTTCCACCCTGTGCCCTGCCCTGGCTGTGCAGTTCCTGCCTCAGCCCTACTCACTCCCTTACCTCAGGGGCCTCAATCTCCACCCCCCACAACAGACTTACCAGCCAAATGTTGCTCTCCAAGCTGTTGGGATGCACTCTTGGCTGCATGCATGCTGCAGCTGCGCACATGCACGCGGCATTTATCAGTAACATTATCACCCACATCAGCCAAAAAAAAGCGATGGCCTATAATGTCAGTTTTCTTTTTACTGGTGCAGATACAATATGAACCGATGTACCTGTGCATCGGTTCATATTGTATCTCTAATGCAAACGATAAGAAAAGGAGGGGGAAAGAATAGGGGAGGGGGCACAGCAGAGTTAAATAACTGAAAATGTTGTCTTAAAATGGAAAGTGTTGGATATCCTTAATAATCAGCGTACAGGATGCTGGTTGCTAAGAAGCTGGGTTTTTTTCTTCAGTAACTTAAGAATTTGGGGTAATAAATGGAAGATCACAAATTATTAAAACTTCCAAGAGAATGCTTTTCATTATTAACTTTTGGAATAGTACATAATGATGCTATTAAAGCAGTAGGATTGAGCAACAGGATTTAATGATATATGTGCAACAGCTATTAAATTGAAGGAAAATTTTATAGGGTATAAAACCCATGATTCAGAATTTTTGTTAACCCTACGGTATTTTATAATTGTGCATAGCTCGGTTTCTCTCAGTTTGCTCAGAGTGTCTACTAAATTAGATAAGTCATTGACCTGACTTGATAATTCAATTCCTATGCTGTCAAAGAGCATCATCCTTTTGATATTCCATTAATCAGTATTTTCCAGTTGAAGGACTTATGTAAAACTTAAGATGTTTTCTCTTTTAGATTCATCTGCATTTACCCAGCATATTTAAACAACAAGAAGACAATAGCCGAAGGAAGAAGGATACCCATAGACAAAGTATTTAGTGGATGTCATGCGAAAACTAAGTTTTGTATCACTTGGTTGTGGGGGGGTAGAAAACTGCAAAAACTAACAATCTACTTTATTGTTCCTCAAAAAGAAAAAAAAAAAAAGACTAAGATGCTAGATGACTTCAGACTAGTTTATTTGATTTTGGTTTCAGAATGACACCTCTTATTCTTGTGTGAGCTAAGCTCATACCTCTACAGGGAGAAACTGATTACAGCCTGGGAAAGTTAAAAAAAATAGACTGTGGCACAGAATTATTTGCCTGCCTTTGCAGTAATGTTAATCTGGGCTGTTTTAATAACTTGCTTGTAATTTAATGATTTTACTAATCTGGACAGGAAGTCGTTTGGCCTCTTAGTTTGCCTTCACATTCCCTCTGTGGTGTTACTAAGGGTAACTGAAAATAGAACATGTTGAGTAAAGTTTTGTAACATACTCATTCTTGTCACCTTGCCTACATGTGTCCTGAAATATTTTAGGGTTAGATAATGACCCAATCATCTAGGCTCCTGATATTGTACATCACGTAGCATATTAAGAAATACAGTGGATTAAACATTTAGCAAATTATAAAACTTGTAGATTCTTGCTACCAACTTTTAGATAACTTTTTTCAGTAATGACAAGACCCGGTAGGAAAGTCATGGATTTTACTAATTGGAAAGGTGCATTTCAGGCCTGCTCTAGATGTCTTTTTGTAGCACTACAGAAAATATAGTGCTGTGGTCAGCCATACTGGCTGGAGCGTGACAAAGGCATGAATTCCCACCAGGGGTAATTGGAGTTGCTCCTTGGCTCCCTGTGCCCCCAGGACTTTAAACGGCATGCTGGCAGCCCTGAACTGGGGAGTTGCTCCCCAGTCCTGTGCTCCTGACTTGTCTAAAACTTGAAAGGCCATGTAGCAGTTCCCTGGTTCCAGGCTGCTTACACAGGCAAGCAGGCAGTCTGGGCCTGGGACTGCTTTCAAGATGTTTGGGGGTGGCAAGAGTTGACAGGAGTGGATTTGCAGCTGTGGAACAGAGCTGTGTGCAGGTTTTTCCGGATAGCAAGGGCTGAGTTGGGGCAGCCAGTGACAGCAGAAACCCCCATCTGTGGTAGCTGGTGACAGTTGGGACAGGGCTATCAGGCAGCCAGCTGCTCTCCTTCTGTCTTAGGGGCTGGGAGTGGTATGCAGAGCACTGGGGGTGTGGGGGTTGCTGTATGTCACACCTTAAAAATTCCTTGTAGTACAAGTTCTGCACACTTTCCTTATATTTTTCTGTTAAGTCTGTCTCTCAGCTGGGATCTGA
>NW_017729024.1:77070903-77084503 GCF_001723915.1 Gavialis gangeticus
GGTTTTTCGGGATAGCAAGGGCTGAGTTGGGGCAGCCAGTGACAGCAGAAACCCCCATCTGTGGTAGCTGGTGACAGTTGGGACAGGGCTATCAGGCAGCCAGCTGCTCTCCTTCTGTCTTAGGGGCTGGGAGTGGTATGCAGAGCACTGGGGGTGTGGGGGTTGCTGTATGTCACACCTTAAAAATTCCTTGTAGTACAAGTTCTGCACACTTTCCTTATATTTTTCTGTTAAGTCTGTCTCTCAGCTGGGATCTGAACCTACATTTTCCAGTTCTCCACTTTTGGTTCTCTGTTGCTTTCTGATGCATATGTTTCCTGGAATATGTTTGGGGTCCTAAATGACTCTTGCATAAATAGAGAAGGAGCCAACAGATTTTTTTTGTGAAGCATCCTTCTTTCCTTCCTTTTCCCCCTATAGAATGTCTAGACCTGTTTCTCTGCTGTAGATGAACTTTAAAAAGGTAGTAATTTAAAATTTTCTTTAATAGGCTGTTGAAAATCCCACACCTACAGAAATCCAAGATGTGTGTGCAGCAGTGGGACTCAATGTACTTGTAGAGGTAATGTAAAAGTTTTGGTTTTTTTAGTTAGTCTCCATAAAGACTATTTCCATGATAGTTGCATTTAAAAACTGAAGAAAACCTCCTTAGGAAAGTCACATAAACAAACATAATTCTGTGCAAGTGAATTTCAGGGTTGCTGGTTATCACATTTACCCAAAGAACCTTGTCTGCTTAAGTGAACTTAACACTTTTATATGGATGTTACAATATTGGAGAGACTGCAGGAAGGAACCATAAAAATAACTTTAGATGATAGAAAAACGTATAGTGAGAGCCTTAATGAACTGTAGTTTAGTTTAGTTTAGTTTATCAGAAAAGCAATGACTTGACTTGATTAGGGTTTGTAATTACTTTCATAGGGAGACTATACAAAGTATTCCAGGCTTTTCAGTGTCAGAAGGCCATAGTAAGAACCAGTGGCTAGAAGTGAATTCAGACAGTTTCAGGTTAGGAATAAGGGACAGTCTTTTGTTCTGATTTGTCTTTATAAACAGTGAGGGGGATCAACCACTGGAACAAGCTGCAAATAGTAGTGGTGACTTCTATCTCTACCATCAGAGCATATCCGGATCCTAGAAAATACAGGAAACCCTTGCTATCCACGGGTTTGGCATTCAGTTTCAAATATTCATGAATGCTGACCCAGCATCTTAAATGCACTTAAAGGAGCTCCTTGGGAGCTCCATGCTTGCTGCCATATTGGTTGCTGTAATAATTTTAAGATGGAGCTCTATGAATAATTGATTCTTCTGGTTTGCTGGCAGTTCCAAAATAGTTTGAGTTCAAATCAATTAAATGTCTTTTGTCTTTACTTTCATTTCATTACAAAATTATGAATGCCTTAAACTTCAGAACCAAAAAAATTTAAATTGAAAAATCAAAATATGTTGTAATGATAATAGTGCAGTATTTTTGTTTTTCCCCAGAATGTTTTTGTTTTTTATGAAGACTCATCAAACTTTACAATGGTTTGTTGTCTTGTTCTGAAGTATTTCTGATGAGCTGAATATGAAGTTTTGGTGGAAAAAAGACTGGGGAATTTCTTACTTTCAAGTACCTCTGTTTTATTGTATCTACTTTCCTGACTTGGTCTCCATAAGCTGCTGGCAGTTACTAATGGGTTATGAAAACCCATACATCGGCATCAAGGGTTGGCAAACTACAGCCCACAGGCTGGATAGGGCCCACAGATGGAATTGGATCCAGCCCAAAAAGATTTGGTCTGATCTGCATTTTACTAGAGGAAGACTAGTTCCCATCCATTTGATCCTGTTCATATTTTGCTAATAGCATGATTATCTCTGCTGATCTGCCAGATGCTCCAGGAGAGCTGCTTTTCTTCACTGCAGCTTCTACTCCCCATCTATGGAGCTGGAGTTGCCCAAGGGGATTAGTGACCCCTAACACTACCTAGTCACAAGCAGCAGTTTCTGTTAGTACAACGTTATTGACCCCTGCTCTATGCTGCTGTGACCCCTAGTAGGTGTAGATGTTCTGCAGTGGCCACTCATTTATGGAAACATTAATGTTCTAACTTAAGCTTGTATTCTTTTACTGCCCTTCCTGATGAATTACTTTATCTTGTCTTCAAATCTGTATTTGAAACCATTTATTTTCATATGCTAGAAAAATAAGATGTACCCCAGAGAATGGAACCGTGATGCCCAGTTTAGAGGCCGAGTAAGAGTTCAACTGAAACAGGAGGATGGCAACCCATGTTTACCTCAGTTTCCATCACGTGAGTAGACTTCTTGGGGTTGGGTGTTGTGGGGACTTTCAGGTAACTAGTCACCGTTGGACAACTACCTATTTAAAGTAGGCTGGATCAATTTTCCCTTCACTTATGACCAATTTATTAAAATACATATGGAGTACTTTGTCATTATTTACTTTCAATCTAGCCATGAAAATGCTTAGCTAGTATAAGCCAAAATAAATTTGTAGCCAAACAGACTGAGCAAATTGGCATATACGAAGTGGTTGTAGAGTGCTGTATTATCATTATTTCTCCTTTTTTCAGTTCTCAGTTTCATAATTGTGAAGTAAAGTTTGGGTCTTTGGGGTGACCACTATTCCCAAAACACTGTTTTAGGAGGTACTCCTTAAGCCAGAAGAACTGCTTTTCTTCAAAACTGATTTCCCCTTTTGGCTTGTGTTGCCACACTTCAGTTACATTTCGATCAGTTTATCAGTTGCTATGTCATTCATTAGCATACAAACCAATTTTGTACTTAATGCTCATTGAAAATACTAACCCCCCACCACAAAACTCTGAATGGCATTTGCTAAAGAAGCCTTGCTAATTAAAGTAATAAAGCAGCAGCATTACATTGTTTTATCTGCTTGGAAAGGGATGGGGGTAAAACTTAACTTAAAGTGGGAGAGTCAGTATTAAAAACTAGAATTTTGTTGGTGGATTCATTGTAGCCCTGGGTTGAGAGGAAGAAAACCATGGAATCTGCTGCTGGGTGCAAATAATTGGGACACAGTACTGGCCCCCAGGAAGGTGTCTACAGCAAGTTCTGGTTCTCTGTTCAGGTCCAGCCAACTATATTTATAAGGATAGAGTGCTTATATTGAGTGAAGAATGAAACAGTCTCTTGGAGTCTTTAGCCTCTCCTGTGTGCTGGTAACCGGTGTGGGAAAATGTCAGAGCATCTCACCTTCCAGTGGCTGTGCAAGCTAGATCTTCATTTGGATTATAGTACAACTCCTTAAGTAGACTCCAGATGGTTATGACTAAGTTTCTTCTGAATTTCTTGGTGCCAATGATTTTCTAGTAATGTTCCAATCCAAAAAATGCTGCATACCAAGCACAGAATACCCTTTTACCAGTTTCCCCAGCACAGAGAAAAGAAGCAGAGTCTTGGACTTCATATGCATTTTGACACAGCCCTGATATTAGCTATGCTGATTTTTAAAGTGATAGTTATTACTAATGTAGAGAGCATATATATTTGTGTAATGTTTATCTTTCTCCCCTCTCCCTAGGTAAGTCAGTAATGCTGTACGCAGCAGAAACAATTCCCAAACTGAAAACAAGGACACAAAAAATGGGAGGGAGTGACCAAAGTCTCCAGCAAGGAGAGGGAGGCAAGAAAGGCAAAGGGAAGAAGAAGAAATGAGCCTGTGACTGGCTTGCATGTACTTTGTATAAACATAATTATGCCTAATTTGGATGGACATGTTAACAATTGTGACTCTGAAGTGAAAGATGCAGAGAAGAAATGAGAATTGGTGAAGCTGTACAGAGTTGTCTTTTTTTACTGAACTGGAATGCATGTAACTGTACTTCACATTGTGTAACAGTAGATCCATATGTATTCAGACACAACCCCTCAAACTCCAAAGTTAAGTACCCTTCAGACCTAGAAATTAAAGAGAACCAAGACAAATTAAGGAGGAGGCAGGAGAGGGGTGAAGAAACATGAAGCTGTGTGCTGCTTTTAAAATATCCAGCTTGGTTTTTTTTTTCTTGAAGCCAGTTGCCTTAGTACACCATTTACTCTTCTGATAAAGAGATTTGTCTTGATTCTGGAGTTTGTATGTCACTATAGTTGGAAAATTTATGATGAATGAAGTAATCATTATTTTGTACATCTCACTTCTATCTTTCACAAATGTTAAATATAATAAAAGTGGCAAAAGTAGTTCTCAAATTCTACTTGCTTTTACAAAAATTGTTGTGGTCACAGTAGCATTATTCCTTAAGATGATCACAAAAACTTTTTATGTTTTGTTTTGTTTTTTAATCTTTTTAAAAGCTTGTGGCTGTTATCTGCATTCTGTGAAATACTGATAAACTGTTAGGTGTATACAGAATTCAGCATTCTTTCTCCACTAAAAATGGTCTTGCTTTATAATAAATCGAACCCAAATTTTGGGGGTACTAACTGCTAACTTCGTAAAACACAAATGTTCTGTCACGTTTTGCAGAACCATGTAACTTGCTTATGAAGGGAAAGATCAGTCATTCAATACAGAAGACTCAGCCAATCTGGACGTCTGTCAGCCACAGGGATTGGGATAGAAAAGAGAATCTCTTAAAAGAAAAGGCTGTAGAAAGCATACGTTGTTCTTTGCAAGTTGCAGGAGAAAGAATAGGAATGCAAAGGAAGAATGATTGGAAAATCAAACAGACTTTTGAAGAGAAAAAAAATTAAGGTAGGTTTTTTCTGATGAAGAGATCAGCTCCTTTTCTCCTAATATCACTTTTTCAGCAAAATACATTTAATGTTTAATTATTCATATTACCAAATATTGGAAACATCTTCAGTCTTTCTTGTAGCATTCTGGTGAGGCAGATTTTCCAAGTAGTATGATATTTTTCTTTATACTTTCTTAATGTTTTCCTTGACCCACTTGAATCATTTCAGTCTTCTACAAACATGGTCTCTAACAACATCCCAAATCTCAGCACTGGGAGACTAGATAGCATGTGATGCAGAAAACTATTTGAAAGACAAAAACCTATTTCATCCTCTCTTGCCAGTCTCTCTTATGTATGTCAGAGTTCTGACCAAAAAAAAAGTAACAGCATCATATATATTGCATGAACTTATGTTTGTGACAGCTTGTGCATCAAATTATGTATCTTATTTAGTCTATAACGATGCATATGTACCCTGCTTTCTGCCAGGCTATTTTTAACAGCTTATTGGTGCAACTATTTGTACATCTTCATCTTACAAGGCAATTTGACTTGGTACTACATGTTCCACTGTATTGGCAAAAAAGTTTATGGGAGAAGAGGAAGGGAGAAACTTAAAAGTAACCTCAAAGCTTTTATTGTTTAAAAATCTAGTTTTAGTTATGCAAGGTTTTGGGCAGGTTTTGTTTCGTGCTGCAAGGGTGGAGTTGTTTTGTTTTTGGGTTCTTTTGGTCTTTTTTGTTTGTTTTTTACCAGTTGACTAAAGGTTGTATGATTCTGCTTTGAGGGACTATTGCCACCTTTAAGCCAAAGTATGATATGCAGAGAGGGATGGTGTAAAGAAGAAAATGGTCTGTGCCACGTGATTTTTGTGGTGACTATGAATAACTTTCAGATGCTTGGAGTGCTGATAATTCTGACTGAGGTGGGATAACTAGGTGATGCCCATAAATTTGAGTTGCTCTCCTATGGATTTTTTTAAATCGGTGTCTTTCAGTCTGGCTATTGTGCAGATTCCAAGCTTGGGTAGGAGGAATGACAACAAGTCTCATTTTTGTGATATAAAGAATAGGTGCAAATAAATTGAAGAAGATGCTTTTCATCTCTTAATTTAATGCATGATAAAATGGGTGCAAGTGTCTGTTTTCTGGCTTATGCAAAATGTTAGTGTCTTGCACATTTAGAGGGTATCCTGGATCTTACAAAATTCCTGACATTAAAAAGTGATCTGGAAATTACGTTTTATGATAGATTCTGATATTCTGAATTTGGGAAAGTAGATATCTTGAATAGTATACATGGAATGCAGTCAGCACTTCTTTCTATTTAGGTAGCATCTGAAATTCAATTGGCCATTAAGGACCATATCTAAGAAAGGACCCTGTTGCCTAAAGTGCTGTTTAGGTGGAATTTAGTTACCTAAGACCAAGAGCAATTCACTTAAAAAAAATCCACCCAAACTGAAAGTCCTTAGGTACCAAAGGAATTCTTACTGGTGGAAACCTTGTCCACCTAGTGCCTCAAATTTGGCTACTACACGTACCTATAACATTTGTCATCTTGGCTGAGCTGAGTGCTTAGCTATTTATATTTACAGTTGTTTGGGATTTACAAACAAAGTTCCTGAGGGGTAATATCTAGTGGTGTATTCAGTCCACACCTAACGTACTGATAGCATTCAACTTGGCCGCTTTTAATCAAAAACATGCTGACAGTGGTGTTCACCTAACGATTAGAACAGTTGCACAGGAATTTGGAGACTTGAAATTTAAACTGCATCTAACCACCATGCTAGAGGCAACACAACTGTTAGCAGCCCTATCTTAAAGAAAAATAGTCATCTGCACATAAAGGGATAATCTGGCATGTGAATTTAAGTGCAAGTTTTGGCTTTGAACCCTAGTTTCATGTAGACAGCTAATTTAGAGCTGCAGATAGGCATCTACGTGGAATCTGTGCCCAGGTGCACTTAGGTGGGAGTTCAGTCACACACACCCTTTTAGCATTTCCTGGGCGCATCTACACATTCACTAATGCATCATAGTTACTGTGCATTAAGTTTAGTACTTGGTTAACCAAGTACTAAATCAATGCACAGTAACACATGCTACTGTGCAGTAGCACTGGCACATAGCTATTTAGTGACGCTTACTATGCAGTAGCCTAATACTGCTGCACAGAAGCATGTTAGCACAGTTTTTGCCCAACAAGCTACTGCACAGTGTTATTAGGCTACTGTGTGGTGGTGATTTCATGTAAATGTGCCCCCTGTGGGCTGGCCTAGCCTTGGTCCCCATGCTCAGTGGCTTAAGTGTTGTGAATCCCAATCCCAGACACCTAACACTCCCCATTTAAAGTATAGAAAACCTAAGCACCTCACTATGGTTAGTAAATTTTTCTCCTAGAGCCAAACAACTGACATGTTTAGGTGTGACATACTCAGTATTGTCATTGTTAAGTTTCTTTTGGATCTAAGCTCAAGTAGCTATTGTTCCCCAGAAAAAAGGTGTGGGGGGTAAAATACAAGTTAAACATTCTCAGAATCATAAAGGTCTTATTTGAAAGATCCCTGTAAATAATAGCTTTTATTTTACCCATTTTTTGTTTCTCTTCTGCATTTCATTTGTTGTGATAATTCGACTATTTTATGTGCAGGTGGTATGGTATGTACTGTTATTTCTGGAAGTCAGTGGATGCATCTAAGTAACAGCCAGTGTGGACTGTATCCCTCCACTTGGAAATTAAGGTCTTTCTTGATTATAATACATCATAATGATTTTGATTTTTTTTTCTCACAGTTGCAACTACAATGAGAGTATGAATGTTGTAATACATGTAGTTATGTTAAAAAGAAGTGCATGTTCATCCTATGGTTATGTATAATCAAAAGCTCATTGGGTAAGAAGTAAAATCTAGTAGTCAGTAGTGCTTGGAGTTTGGCCTTGGGCAGGGGAGTGGGGCAAGAACTTGCAGGATTATGTGCAGTGGAATGGCCTGGAAGCCCCAGAAACAGAATTTTATGTTCTGTTTTTAAATGGATTTAGATGTGCCTTTATATTGGTTATATATATAATAATATGTGAATTTCTTTTGGAGATTCTCTTTCCTGTTAAGCATGCGAGAGGCAAGGATTTGTTAGGCTAAAACATCACTCTTACACTACTCTTAAACATAAACAGATTGATTAACATCTTGGCTACTCTGCCCCCCTGCTCCATTGGCTTGAGTGTTGTGAATCTTAATCCTAGGCATCCAATTCTTATCTTTGAAAGTACTGAAAACACAAGCACCTTAAGAAGCTTTATATGGCATTTCAACAGCACTCTCTCATTAACATATTTTTTAAATGGACTGCTTTAGACCAATAATACCCAATATTTTTAAGCACAGAGTATTTTACTCCTGATTTTTTTAAATATGATCATGGTAAAGTATTAGAAATTGTATTCATAGTAAAACCAAACAAATTTTAGAGTGCTAATAGGATGGTTCTAAGATGTGGTAGGAAATAATTTAAAAATACATCTATGACAACACTAGTCAACATGGGGTGTTTAGTTTTATAAACTGCTTTTATAGGTTTGTCCATTAAATAGTATGTGAGGATTTTTTTTTTAAGTATTTAAAATTTAAATTTTTCAGGTGCTTTTCGTAGAGGGCCTATTCGGCAAAGCAGAATATGCAAATATACATAGTTAGCAAATTTAAAAAGTAAAGAATCAAAGGGTTTATAGTTTCATAGTTGGCAGGGTCAGAAGGGACCTGAGCAGATCATCTAGTCCAACCCCCCTGCCATGGCAGGAAAGAGTACCGGGGTCAAACGACCCCAGCAAGGTGTTCATCTAACCTCCTCTTAAAAACCCCCAGTTTGCAACTGTTTGGTTAGTATAATACATTTAACTAGGCCAGGTTGAAAAGTTTTGGACAGAAGTGTGATGTTTGTTTGTTTGTTTTTTAATTTTTTTTTAAGAGAAGTTCCCCCATAATAATTGGAAGCCTGAATTTAGGCACTGAGCAAACATGAGTTTGAAAAAAAATTAAGGCAAAAAAAATGAACAATTGCTTAAAAATGAAAGCTTAGCAATATGTTAAACTGTAAAAATAGATGTCTTGTTTACTTGTTTCGGATGTTTGAAGCCAGCAGTTGCTATAGTAGAAATGCAAACCCCTACATCCACCCAATGCTTGACAAAGTGAATGAGTGAGTATCAAATACTTTAAAATGTATTGAGAAATAGTATTTAAAATATTATTGCATACAGTTCTCCTTCCATATCCATAATCTTCATGTCACAGGAGATGACCATTAGGAAAACAACTCTTTGAGTACATGTCTGTGGCTGAATAGACATTCAGCTCCTGGTGCATACACATTTTATTAACTCATGATTAGTTTTTTGGCCAGGTTAGCAACCTGTTAACCCTGACTTTTGATATGGAACATTTTTACTTGTCTTCATCTAACCCACAGAGAAGTGCACAGGATCACAGATGTTTTCCCATAGGTAAACATATGAGTGTATCGTCCAATCAGCACAAACTGCAAGATGGCGCTAATATCTGTGTCTTGCAGCACTTATGCTCTTATCTACTGGCTTTCCACAGTTTAGCGTTGGCTAGTTACAGGATTAGTTGAACTGGACCCTCTACAAAGCCTTCTGGAAAAGTATTAGGAAGTTAGAAAAAATTGTTTACAGATTTTTTTTTGCCTATTCCATGAGAACCTTCAGACCCTGGTGCCTCTGGACAGATTCCATCTAGAAATGTTCTTGGCAACCCCTGATCCCTGCCATCCCAGCCTCCCACTTTTGTCTCTGGTAGGCCAACTAGACTGTAGTTGCTAGAAACTTAGAGCATTGTTCAGGGACAGTGAGAGGTAGACCTGTACAAATCTTGCTAAGAAAAGCTCTAATTCCCCTCACTATTTTCATGCTAGTGGAACTCTAAACTCAGTACAGTTACTGCAGGTACTGTGAGGGATTGTGCTACTCAGGCTTCAGTACTGCATCAGCATGTAAAATCCACTTCTGCTTGGGTACCAGCTCTTTCAAAGCTGATCTTGGAAACTCCGGCTTTTCCAGAGCCAGTAGCATCTTGCATGCTTTCTGCTGATGGTGAAAACATTTAATTTGATACTAAATATATTTGGTACGTTTAATCATTACCAGCTACATCAATGCTGTCAACCCTTTATTTTCCTCTCGAGATCTCATCTTTATGGCACCATGTCATTGAGAACTGGCAAAATATGCAGTCCCAGGAGACTTGATTCTTTCCAAATTTTCCCCTCTCATCTGTTCTTTTAATATCACATTGTTGTACTAGGTACTTCTTAGGTTTTACTGCCTTTAGACTCAGTGCATCCTGCTCACCATGACTTAAGATGCATCTTGTTTGTCTTCATGTGACCCAGAGAGGAGTAGATAAGGAGACTTACGTTTTGCCAAAGGTATCTTTTCATGGCTTTTATGGATCAGAGAGAGATTTTAGAGTAGGGATTCTCAACCAGGACCCTGGGGGCCTTGAGATGCTTTCAAGGGTATTCAAGGTGCTAAGCAATGTTGGCACTGTTAGTGGTATAAAGTAGAGATTTTAAATAGGAATTCATAGTGTTAAACATTCTGACCTGTTGTGTTCTTTTTGAGTTCTTTGCAACAGAAAAATTGGTCTGTTATTTTTTGTAATAAAAAAAAAACTAGAGAAAGTTAGGAGCTGATATTTTCTGAGGGATGCCTTGAGTCTAATGGGTAGGGACCTACTGAAATCACAGTTTTGTGATTTTCACAGAAACCACAAAATTTGTAGGTCCCCTGTGGAAAAGTGTAGGGACTACAAAAAACAACAAAAATGGCCAACAATCTGGTGGGAGTAGGGGGAGGGAACTGCAAATGGAAAATAACAGGAAGCCCAGGTATCCTGAAGCATGGGGGGGCAGGGGGGTGAGATTTTTGTGTAAGGGTCCATTCTCTGCCCCCCCATCCTCCCATCTCCACCCATGCCTTTGAGTGGCCATCTGTCAATCTCCAGGGAGGGGCAGGACTTCCAGGGCCCCGTATCCAATCAAAGGCATGGCAGGGGGGCACACTCTGCCATGAAAATAGCAGCCAGTGTTGTACTCGGACTACAAAATTGTGGGTGGGGGGGGAAGCCATCCCAATTTTGGTAAGTTCCTACTAGTGAGGGGTGCTTGAGTCTAAAAAATGTTGAGAAATACAGTCATCGAAATTTATGCTGAAGAAGATAACAGTACAAAGAATCAGAGTGGTTGTACATGCCCCACCTCATGGCCTTCAGCATTGTCCGTGTAATAGTCTCATGGAATATGTGGGGTCCGTACTGGCCATAATACTACATGTACATGCTACCCTACAGAGAGAAATCCTCCATGGCCAGAACTCATCAACCCACTGCTTCTCGGTTAGCTCTTCAAGAGCCTGCTCGCTTTGGGGAGGTTTTTAAAGATGACCTCCCTCAAACTGGAAACTTAGTTGAACTTACAATTGTGACATCCTCATCCTCATCCTCAAATTAAGCTGTACTCCCTTGAGTCTCATTTAAACAGATGATTTTAAGATTGTCAAGATTAGCTCAGAAGAGTCCTTACAATCTTTACCAATTCCCCAGTAGGAGGTTCAAGACCTTTCACATTCAACCATGCCAAGTTGTGTAGCACTTCTGCCTCATGAGGCTGTCATGAATACAGCTGAGAATTTATAGCAAACACCTGCTAGTGCTGTCCCCACTTCAAGGAAGGCAAATAAAAAATATCATATTCCACCTGCAAGGGTCCCATATGAGGACCCTTGCTACCACTTATAGTTGTAGCAGCTGATGAAAAATGTAAACATTACCGCAGAATGACAAAAAATCATCATGCAAGTGGCAAAACTTGCATGTGTGCTGTTTAATTTGACCAACTACATGGTTGGGACAGACAGGCAAGCTTTCAGGTATTACAGTACACTTCATCAGGCCTCTGGGAGAAAAGCAGACACAGCAAAGTAGCAGATGGAACAGAAGCTTGTGTAAAATACCATATATAAATAAAAACAGGATATAAGAGAAATTAGTAGGTAGCCAAGAGTCAGGAGAGATGCAGTAAAAGACCTGATAATGAACGAACAGGATCATTCAGGAGAGTTGTTATCACCTGTAAAATGCAGAAGTTAGCAAGTATCAAGTAGATTATAATTGGCCATGAAGTCATTGTCTTTGTTAAGTCCTGGTACGGGCAGTCCTCTCACTTATGATGGGTTACCTTCCTGGAAAAGACGCTGTAAGTCGAAATGTAAATCGAATCTGATTTTCCTATAGAAACAATGTTATAATAGGGGGTTACATTCCTGACCAAGGGCCTGATGCCCAACTTTTTATAGAAATGACCATAAGCACCATATGTAAAGCAACTATTTAATCAACTATTAATTATATACACTGTACAGTACAAAGCTTTCTAAATTGTACTGTATATACATCGATTAAACAGGGCAATACAGTAACTAATCACATACAATTTTATTTAATAAGAAGGTGAAGGAACACCTTCATCAGGGTCATGGAATTCAGAAGGGCTTCTTTGGGGAGATTTTGGGGAGACTTAGGGCCACTTGATGGCTTTTTGAGAAACTGATCCAGGGATGTTTGTTTTGCTGAACTCTTTTTCTCATTGTAAATTTCCCTGTAGTGCCATAAGTGTGAGGATCCAGAACTGTAAGTAATAACATGGGTGTAAATGGCGGAGCGCCATAAGTTGAAATGCGTAAATCAAGGACTGCCTGTACGTACTTAGTGTCTGATAAGCTAATTAATTGCCATGCTCATTTTAGAAAGCTGTTGGGTAGATTTCCTTTGAACAGAAGAATTGTGAGGTCAGATTTTTCTGTGGAAAAAAAATCTGCTTGTGTTTTAGTGTCTCTGTCCTTTTATCTTTTTCTGTGATCTTTCATTCTGGTACATAGTTTTTGTTTGGTTTCACACACACAGTTGCCATGAGGGCATTTGGTGCACTGGATGTGGTCTACTACAGGCTGGGATAGACATGTGTATGTTCCAGGTTATTTGAATGGGTGTAAACAGCCTATATCTATCCCAACTATGCAGTTGGTCCAAGAAAATATATCACTCACAAGAATGCTTGCCTTTCCCATATTTCCTGGACCATCATGACAACAACAGCATCACCTCAGCACTACCAAAAAAATCATCTTGATTTATTTGGCCACAAAACTTATTTTACAGAAATCCCACAGCTCAGGCTTTTAAGTTATCAAGCATTACCAAGTCTGATGATTTCAGGAACTTCAAGCATTGGCCACATGTATTTGAGATCGATCTATTCTAGCTATGATTTCTCACTCAACAGTTGTAAAGCTCCCCAGGAAGCAGTAACAGTATCAGAAGAAGGAATCTTCTGCTCAACTATGCATATGTTTCAGCTTACCTCCTAACCATTTTGAGAAGTCAGTCAAAAGTTACAATGGCACTTTTACTTAGAAAGACAAAGATAATATACAAAAATCCCAGGCTAGTCAGTGGAATCATGTTCTTCCTCTCTTCAGTGCTCTCAGTCTAAAATTACAACTTCAGTAGAATTGAAGTGTTGAAGTAAGAGCATGTCTACATTTTCTCATGTGCATGACCTCTTTTAAGTCATACAATATGTCAGACTATAACTTCAATGCAAGCAGGGCTGGCTAAACTTGCTTTATGTTCTGAGAACATATAGATATGCCTCTTTTAGTACCACAAACTATACTGACATTCCTAGATTGGAAAAATCTCATTCACGTGTGCGGGGGGGGGGGAGTGTCTTTTATACCTTCCCTTCCTCTAGAACCACAGTGGCAGGCCCATCTCCATCAATTCTGGGGGAGGAAAGCATAAGC
>NW_017729024.1:77089503-77093292 GCF_001723915.1 Gavialis gangeticus
GGGGGGGGTCTTTTATACCTTCCCTTCCTCTAGAACCACAGTGGCAGGCCCATCTCCATCAATTCTGGGGGAGGAAAGCATAAGCTCGTCAAAGTATGAGGCCTTTGAGCTCCAAATGAAGCATGACTGCATGAGAAGGCAATCACAGTAGGTGTTATTAGTGCTGGCAGTGTTGTCTTTAACTAAGCTTATGTCAGATACTTTCCAATGTAACACCATTTCCAGTTGCCTATAACTGCTGAATTCTAGATACACTATCCTCTGCTGAGTGTCTGCTGCAAGCTGAACATTTTTTAAAACTTTAAACCAAAATGATTTTTTTTTTGAAGATGCAGTTAATAATAATAAAAAATCCCTGCTGTGCTTTCCCATTTGAGAAGGTCCTGGCTCTCCTCCCATTTTTTTTAAAGCTGTAATGCCCCCATGATTAGGAGGTAGCTCAAGACTTGGGAGAAGGTGGTCATTTATGTATAGTTGTATCTTTTATCCTTCCTGTGAAAAATTTGCTCCCGGCTTGGCCAAATGATAAGCCTTTGGGCAACAGCCATTGGCATATGTTCAGAAGAAACTTCTAAGGTTTTCAGTACCCAAATTCTTGATGCACAGGTAAGACACGGCTTCCCCTGCAGTTCTGGCTCCATGTTGCAGATGGCCTGCCCAATCTGAGCACTTGAACAAAGGATAGGCAGCCCATCTTCCCTGTGCTCTTGGAGTACATGCTGGGCGCAGGCAGCATGAGAGAGGATGAAGCTTCTTGATTTGCAGGTAGAGGATGGGAGCTAGACCAGTGGGAGTTGGAACAAATTAGAATGGAATTTGATAGGGCAGAAACTGGGACTTCAGGCTAACAAGGAAACAAGGAAAGAATTAAAGCTGGTAAATACTAGACACAGGGACTGGGGACAAAATTGGGGCCTTCTGAAAATAGAAGACTGGGGGTTGGGTGGCAGAAGCTTGAGAGTCAGGAAGACCAAGGTGAGGAGCTGGAATGGGCTGAGCAAGGAGACTGTTCCAAAAATTGGGGCAGGGCATTGAGATTGGGTAAGAACCTCAGGAAGGTTGCAGAAAAGGGGTGTTGCCTACACATTTCAGCTTCCTAGGTCTCTGAATGCTGGAAGCTGAAGGGGAGAGGAGCAGGAGACAGATGGGTCTGGATAAACTCCTGCATGTATATTCCTGTTCTTAGCATCTGCTCTCTGCCACTGTAACTCAGTGGGCCTGTCGTTTGACCTGGCATGGCACTTCCTATGCACTTATGGGAGAGCAAGAACTGATACAGGCTTGGAAAGCAGACTGAAGACAAGGAACTGGGGGTGGGAAGGAGTGGAAATATCTGGGAAAGACCAGAAATCTGGAGGGGGTGCAACTGGACCTGATATGTAAAGAGGCTAGTACTAGGAGAAACTCAGGATGAGACTGTGATGAGGACAAGGACAGGAGAGTAAGTGCTGGAACAGCTTAGAGATGGGGGCAAGGTGGAATAAAGAGGCCGCAGAGTCTATTACAGCACATTGGTCTCCAAATCCTACTGCTGAACGCAAGATCTGAAACATCTACTGCTGGTCACTTTGGTTGCAACTTTGAGATAAATGACATTCCCAGGATTTCAGGGTAGGTGCACCAAAAATTAGGCATATGGCAGCTGCTCCTGCATGTTAACTGAGGTGACTAGCATTACATAATTAGCCAGTAAACGGGGCCAGAATCTAAATTCTCCAGGGTCCTATTCCACTGCTTTAAATGTAGGACAACTCCCCTCCCTGAAAGGCTCAACCCCTGCATATGCCTTTAATGCTTCAACAAGTGAGGCAGGAGACCTACAGTCAAGCTCACTTACTGCATAACTCTGACTAATTTAGGTACAAGTCCCATCTACAAATAGTGTGTAATCTTAGAACAGAGTTGTAATTAGAGGATCCATATACTCAAAGGGGGATGAACTGATGCACAAGAGCTGGCTTAATTCTGGCATTTCTTAATTTAGGAGTGCTTCACAAGACATCTTGGAAATATGATTTAGGATTTACCATTTACTATAGGTGTTAAAGGGTCTCAGTTTTTTTATATTTAAAAGGAACTCTTCATTCAGAGAACGTAACTATGTTCTTTCACAAGGGGAAAAGACAGCAGTTTGAATAGCAAGAGATGGCAGTAGCAATGTTTAGGAACTGCACATTGTTCATGGCTGTTGCACAGAACTACCTACTCACTGAAATGGATGCGATAAACTGGTACTTGTCAAATCAGGGAAGTTAAGTGTAGTTTTGAGAATCCCAAATATTTGTTAGATTGCTGTAAGAACTGGTGCTTGACAAAATAAAGCTGAAAAGCAAGAATTCACACTACTTTTCAGTGGGTGAATGATCATACTTTAATTTGCTGGCATCCATATGGAAAATTCTTCAATGATGACAGTATAATTCCATTTTCTGTTGTTTTTTCCCTGCTTTGAGCCAGTGTTTTGTTAGGTTCAGAGTGCCACAGGAAGAGTTGGAAGTGATGACACGTGTATTTTGCTAACAGGGAGAGGAGTAGTCACAATCATTCCTATCTACCATTTATTTCATCACCGTGAATAATTCCATATTCTTGATCAGCATTAATTAGGCCTGTGCTCTTTCCAAAAGCTGGCAAATCCACCAAAGAGGATAAACAAATCTGAACTGCTCTAAAGCTTATCCTCAATGGATGGTATGTGGCACACCGATTGCCCAAAGCTTGGCAATCTTTGGGGAAAATGCCACTACCAGCAATAAGAGCTCCTTGAAAGTCTGGAGTTATACAACCACAGTGGATGTATAGATGTCCGCTTGCACACTAAAGAAAATAGCAACACTACAGCCTGAACATATTTTTACTGTCTGGGTTGGAGTGTTTCTTATATGGCTGAGGAAACGCCGCAAGCTTCTAGCACACTGAGTTTGAGGGCGAAAAGGAATGCATACGTGCCTGCATGCACGTTGGCAGTGTAAGTGCAGCCAGCTTTTAGCCCTGTTGGGATTTTCTGAAGGGTGGAACATAGAGTTTTTATTAAAGAAGATATCAAAAGCATCATACAAAGACAGTAAGATTCTTTTTATTTGTATCCATTTCTATTTAGTACATTACATCTTCAGTACAGACATTGACTAAGATATACTATTTTTTTTCCCTAAACAGTTGTTGGGAGACTTACAGAATAGTTGTTCTGAGTGGCCAGCCTAGTCGAGTTATTTGCAAGGAACGGTTTGGTTGCTGCAGGAATGAACAGCTCCTCTTCCTTTGCACAACTGAAGAAGCTGCCCAGTAAGTTTCTTCATCACTTAAAACTTAAATCAGCTCTTCAAAATAATCCTTACAGCTACTCCAGGGCCTGACAGACTTAAGTAATTGTTCAAGCTTAGTTTTCCAGAGACTCACTTTGATTTATTGCAGCACTTACAAGTACCACTAAGGCTTTCAGTGCTTTTTTCACCTGATCTGCAATCCTGTTATATTAAAGTAGTGCAAAAAATCCATTAAATTTGTTGCAATAATGCAGGTCTCTGAAAAGTGTTATAGTGTTGTAAAATACATGTAACATTTAACTGCTTAGTTCTGTATCATTTTAAGGTACAAGGGGAAGCTTATTCTAGCAGATACCTGAAAGGGTTTCATCTCACATAATTAGAGTGAAACTCAAAAAAAAAGTCTCCTATTTCAGAAGAGGAACTGAGGACTGGTTTGAGAATCAGGGAATTGTATTCTCAAGCTTCCTTTAAGAAATCTAGTTAATTGTGGGAATTCTGTTAACCCCCTAGTTTTATTTCC
>NW_017729024.1:77098292-77102400 GCF_001723915.1 Gavialis gangeticus
AATAGAGGAACTGAGGACTGGTTTGAGAATCAGGGAATTGTATTCTCAAGCTTCCTTTAAGAAATCTAGTTAATTGTGGGAATTCTGTTAACCCCCTAGTTTTATTTCCCCACCTCTTTTTAATATAAATAGTATTTAATAGCCCTGCAGGGTATAGTTTGCTTAGACAGTACTTTGTTACCTGTATCATGCTGAGTACTAAGCCGCAGGGCTATCACTATTCACTATAAATCCTTAAGAAAAAAAGGAGCACTTAAATTTAAGTTACATTGGCCCAACTGATTGGCATGTATATAGCTGATGTAATTTTGCATCTTAAGCGCTTTATGAAAATAAATTAAAATGAGTCATGGCCCTAAAAGGTGTGGATTCTCACAAATCTAGGGTTTAAATCCCTGCTAAAGCTTTTTCCTCCTACTGTCTAAGCCACAAGAGGTCATAGCATTTGTCTAGATTTCAATGCTGCCTTTTTTAATTACCCATGTTGCTTCTTTTTGTATTCCATCTAAGTTTGCATTGTGCTGTCCCTCTGAACACTCAACTCCTACACTGCCAAGTTGAGTTAAGCCACAGCTGTGCTTGATCCCAGGGATAGACTGATTTAACCCTTGCTCTTCCCTCATTTTGTAAAATGGTGCTTGTCCCTCTGAGCAAGCCAAAACCAAATAAGGAGCTATTACTTTTGCTGAAGCCATTATCAACGCTCCTAACTTAAGCTGAATTCCAGTCTTGCAGTACCATTCCTTTGGCCAGAAACAAACAGGACAGACTCTGTTTTGGTAGGATAAGGGAAAAGGTTGCAGCAATTTAAAGAGTACCTTTCACCTGCCATTCGTATTTTATTAATACCAGGAAGAGGTTTTGAAACAGGAGGCACTGTAATATTAAATGGAAGGAGTGTTTACATTTAAAATTATTGGAACACAAGGGAGCATTTCCCACCTAAAAACTCTGCTGAGGCATCCTTAAGAGTATAGCAAGAACCCAACTGCTCTGAAAGTTTCAACAGCCCTATCACAGCTCTAAGGCACCAGCAAGATAAGGACACAGAGGTCACTCGCAGAATAATCCAGCTACAGAACTGGTCTACTTGCTCACTTCCACAGCTCCAAAATTAAACTCTTTTTTTAATGTAGGTCAGTTTCTAGCAAAGAGCTGTCAAAAAACAAAGTTATTTGCCTTAAAAATGCATGATATACTTTTTGGGGGTGCATCATGCTATTTCAAGTTGTCCCTTCAAAAGTACAAGCCTTGCCTTTTTGCCCTGTAACACAGTAGTAGACACACAACTTCTCAGTAAGAGAAGTTTACCGATATCCCTTCCAGCTTTAAATTTTATGAAGCCTATTGAAAATATCCTGCCCTCAAGATGCAGCAGTAACACTTTTGTATTCCACAGGCAAGTTTCACCCCTTGGCAATATCCTTGGGGAACAATGTTTGGGGCCACACCACTCGCATTTGAAAATTTAGAAAAGCCTTTTCATAAGAAGATTCAGATTTGCAAGCCTTTTTTTTTCTTTGGTATGTAGACTGACCCACAAATATCAAACATTTCACTTTTCCTTGTTTATAATTAAAACATGGAACACCAAGGAAGTGTCAGTGGGGAAGGTAACAAACTTGATGACTGCAGTATTTTTTGAAGCAGCATGAGACTGCTATGAAAAAAAGTTCAGCAATGAAGGTACCATGGTACATGTATGCTCAAGATCATGGGATCAGATTCTGCTTAATGAATTGTAATTTTTCTTCCTTCTAAGTCTGGTCATGTTCTCAGTCCTGTCAAATCAAGCAACCCAGACAACTCTACTACTCCCTACAAGAGGGACTGCATTCCCTTACAAAGCTTGGGAGGAGCAACATCCCTGTATGCAGCCAACATGTACAGCAAGGAAAATTAATGGAGAAAGGTGCTGATGGGAACAATGGTAAGGCAAGAGTCAGTCCCCATAATTAGTGCCAGCTGTAAAACTCTTCAGCAGGGGTTTTTAGTTAATTTTCAGTGAAAGGTACCTCTGCCTTTCTTCTGAGTCAATTTATTTATAAGGCACTCCATTCTTAGTTTTAGATGCCTGCTGCATTTAACTAAACAAGGAAGGGAGTAGGCTTTACTCACCTTAGACAAGCAATTCAGTGCATCCATTTCTGGCAAATAACTTCACACCAGTATAAATTTGGTCACTGGCACCAAAGTACTTTTTTTCTGTGTGTAACCTCTACTCATTTAAGAACACACACATGTGCAACACAGAATCTCTGTGACCAGGTGCCTACTGCACTCAGCTTAAATCACTTCATTAGTGGGGAGGTATCATAAAACACTTTCTTTTGATAACTAGTCCTTGTATATGTAAATATATGCATGGAAATGCATTCGGAACATTTTTTCCATACAAGGGTTGTACATTACAGGAAGAACCACAGTTAAAATATTAACAGAACTACAGAGAATGCATGCATAAAGAAAAACTGAGTTGCAGAGCCTGTGGGATATATAATTTTATTTATGTTTACTGCAAGAGGAAGCTACTGAAAGATCTTCCTCTTCACAGTGACTAATAAAATATTTTCAATAAGCTTTAGATGCTGCTCACTGCACTGCATTTAAATAAAAATGCTCACTTTTTATACAGACAACAGCAAAGTAGTAAGCAAAACTTACAACACATTCCCCTAATATATCAAAAATGTTTCCAAGGCAACATTGTTAAAATTATACCATAGTCCCCAGTAACATCAAGCTTTATAAAGGAGGTGATGGGGGAGGGGGAGGGAAACTTTCTTCATCCAGTTAACTGTTTTAAGTACTCTTCTTCTCCTCACCCAGTAAATTCACTGTAGCTTTCTTGGCTGTAAGATGGAAAGGGGGAAGGGGGGGGAAAAAAAAAAAGATAAGTGTTAACTTTTAGCATACTAGAAGTAACTTGCTTTACTGCTATGGAGATGTAAAAGACTCAAGTCCCACCTCCAGTGGAAGGACAACATTTAACCAACCAAACCTACCTGAGGAGAATCAGGGAATGAAATGAGATTTACTATAAACTTAACAGCAGAATCCTAACCTTTATATTATAGGGAAGCAGTGATAAGTCTAAGTAGTACCATTTAAAATGAAAAACTGGGTTTAGTATGCTAAAGTAGATGTATATTTTGTAACTCTACTATAAAGTCCAGAGCAAGAAACAGACTAGTCAAATGGTGTGGAACTGGGATAGTGTTAGCAAGGGGTAAAGATGTAAAAGATGTATATACAACTCTTCAGGTCTAAAAAGGTATTTAAAGATGGGAAACAAAAGGAAGATGAAAGAGGAGGAAAGTAACAGAATAGGCATAAAACATAGGCAATAGGTAGAACAGAAACAGTAGAGAAAATGGAAGTTATCTATTTTATAACTGATACTGTATATAACACCAGGTATGTTTTCCTAGTAAAGGTCACACGTAAATACAAATAGACAAAAAAAATGGGGAAATTAGAGAATAAAGGGAAATCTCATGCGACAATATGATTTATGGTCTAAAGATGCTTCAACTGTTTTTCCACGAGGTCCCTTCTTTCCTTAGATTGGGGTTCAAACAAGCTAACAGCCATTTAGCATTAACATGCTCTAAAAAACAGCAGACTTGAAGCACCATGCCTCTTTCTTGGACTTTCAAACTTAATTTCTCCATTCAAACAACACTGTCCCCCTCAACCCTAATATCTTGAAAAGCAGCATCTAACAATACCAATGTTCTTGACTTTTTCCTAAAACAGCGATACTGGAAAGGTAAAATTGCAAATTCTTTTTATAGACTTTTCAGTCTTGGCCTCACCTTCCCTAGTGATGGTATCAGCAGTTTCTGCAGCTTTGTCTTTCAGATCTTTTACAACGTCATCCAGCTGAGCCTCATGCTTCAGGAAGAAAGGGCGGATAATTCGATGGTAGAGGAACTCTGCTCCATTGGAAGGGCTTGGAGCCATGCACCACACCAGAAAACCGCACTGCATGGAACAAGAAAGCACAAGAGGATTTAGGACTCGAGACATCTGAGTTCTTTCCCCAAGACCGACACATTTGAAAAATAAGTTGAAGGTTACTTTTTTTTTTTTTTTTTTTTTTAAA
>NW_017729024.1:77102505-77110144 GCF_001723915.1 Gavialis gangeticus
AAGGGTTTTTTTTTTTTTTTTTTTTTTTTTTAACATATGCAAGCATTGAAATACTCCATCTACATAATGCAGGTAAAGCAGAACAAAGCCCTTTGTGAGGGCACAGATGTCCAGAGAGAGTGCATGTACTGATAAAAACTTAATACTAGCTTCTTCTGATCTGGGTAAGATACGTGTTTATAACGCACCTTTATATTGGTGTAACTGTGCACACTGAGGGGGAAAAGTACATTTTAGCAGCATTAATATTAAAAGGTAGGTTCCCTCTTTTTTACATTAAAAGCGTTCTCTCCATATTAATGCTGTACACTCACCACACCTGCACTTAAGCCAACCAGTTAGTTTCTGTGTCCTCAGCTGCTTAGCTATAAAATGAGGGTAATGAGTCTATTTGGCCCAGTGTTAGTAATGTAAAAGTCTCTCCTGACTCAGGCACTAGTAATGACTTCCCTTTCCACTGAGGCGCTGAGAGAAAAGATAAACTGTTTAAATGAGATACTTTTATATTACCAACTAAAATTGGGCCAAATTCTGCCTATAATTCACAAGAGTTCTGCTGACTTCAGTAGGACTTGTATGACCCAGTAAGCAATTTACAAATTCAGTGCTCAGGATAGACCTGTTGTACAGATGAAGAAGGGTTGTGCAGAAAAGCTTGCTCTTTATAAAGCTCCCCACCAGTTCCACGCTCCCATGCTTTCCCAATCAAATGCTATTCCCTCTCCTGGTTCAGCTTTTGTCCTTTTTATTCAAAGCAGTTTCCTCTTCCATGTAGCTTGGATGTATATGTGATAAAGGCCATTCAAAGGACAGGAAAGTGATGTTCCTTAGTTTCTGTTCTAGACCTGCCCTAACACAGAACAGCTATAAAAACCAAGAGAGAAAAAGAATCTGGCTTCAACTCTGCAGGTCAGTACATTCCGATTAGAAATCTTGGAGGCTAAACTCTAAAAGTCTCTATGGAGCATGTGCTGGCAGATTTTTCAAAGAAAAAAAACCCAGTAGCAGCAGTATAAACCCCTGATACAAAGGCTACTCTTTCTACCAGAGGGTTACACATCCCTGCTTCAGAGTAAGCAAGCAGCAAAACAATCAGCAAAAAAACAAAACAAAACAAAACAAAAAACAAAACATTTTCCCTTATCTTTATTGCCAGAAATAGTTGAAGCTCTCCAAAGACCCTGCACTGGATGCAGATACCCAAAATAGAAAATGTCAGTCCAAGCAGCTAAAGTATGGCAAATATATAAGGAATTAAAAAGCAGGATCATCTTAGGTAAGTTTATCAATTGGCAGTGCTAATATTTCTGCCTAAAACAGAACAGTTGCTCAACCCAAGCAACTGGTATTTCATAATAGCACCTCCAGAGCCTGGCAGGATGTAGAAGACCCCTCATGAGCACAGAGTCATCTATGTAGTTCTTCACAAATGGGTTTCCAGTATCTGACATCATACCAAAGCACTATTTAAAGCTACTTTTGCAACCGCACTACCAGAACTAGGTTATACTCAGTCATGCCACTGCTCTACTTTGTTGCTGCTATTCTTCTGATTTCCTTATGGCAATGTTGAGAGCTCAAGTTAAGATTGAAAAACTTCATTGATTTATGGTAGGTAGTGTTCTTTCAGGAAAAAAAGCAAAAGAGAATAACCATTTGAGTATTCGAATGCTTTGTTTGCTGTAATACTGAAGAGCTTAAAATGGCAGCTTGATCCATACAAGGAAAGGAAATCAAAGCCCATAATCTTCAATTTAAGTTGTTAGTTTATTTTAAGTCAGAACCTGTCACCACAACAATTTGATTCTGAAAATTATAATTGAGGATTTGCTACAAGAATTGGGGATGGGGACGGAGGGAGTTGCTGGGAAGAAGTTTGCTATTTTTCCTCCAGGCTTATTCTTCAATGAAAAATCATTATGATCAAGTCTGCATGCCTCATCTAGGGTTTACTTTATTGGAATTGAGGGACAAGAACTACTCATCTCTTTCTCTATTATGCAGAGGTAGCTAGCATTTTTTTAAAGCCACACTTTTTTTTTTTTCAGTAAAGGCAAAATCCAAAATATCACATTAAGAAATTAGGCACCTAGTTGGAGCATGACTCTCTCAAAAAGGGAGAATAACTCCTTTTACTGAATGCTGCTAGGCCATTTTGAACTCTCCTTTTTAATATACCACTATCAGCTAAGTGCTACACATTCTAATTTGTGGTGGATGGGAGTTTGCTGGTAAACTGGCTTGAAAAGAGATTTTAGTTTTCCTCAATGGTAGGAGGAAGTCTTTGAAAATAAAATTTAAAAATTGCAAATGATTAAAAATATCTGCCCACAGTTTTGGAGCATTTAATAAATTTGAAGAAATAAAGTTCAGAGGTAATACAAATATGGTGCTAATACTGCAGTTCCATTTTAACTGCTTAAGTCTCATTAAACTTGTCAGAGAAAATAAAACGGTTGAACAGTTCTTCTCAAAAGCTCCTGTTTACATGGGACTGTTCATTTAGTCTATTTTATAAAAGACAGCACTACATCTTATACTTCTCTGCCTCCAACATATTAACTATATTTCTTAAACTATTCAAAGACAAAATTATTATTTCACTCGTCTCCCTGCGTTCATGCACACACACACTCTCCCCTCTTCCTCCCCCTCCTCCACAACTGAACTCTTTTTAATTGTAGGAAATCCCCTTGCATCAAGTCCAACTTTCTGGCTAAAGTGAAAACAATTTTAAGTTTCCTTCTTGTGGCTAAGATTAAAATTAGTTGCTTTGATTTCAGTCCTCTTTCTGGTTGGCCAAATGAATTTAATCCCTCCCAATTCTGGATTTGTTCTTAATAGCCTTTTGTATTTTTACATTTGCTGAAATAAGTTCTCTGCAGTTGATTAGATACATTTCCAAGACAGCTTAATTTTGAACTGTATTTTGCTTTCAGAGTTTGCTAGCATTTGATATATAAAATGTCTTGTGCTCTGAAATGTTAAATTTGAAACTACCAGACTGCTAAATCTAATGTAGCTTGTCCAGTCATTTATAAAGTTTTGACATGAGAGCCATACAGCTGCCTGACTATATTCCCAGCTGTCTTGTAATGAGAAAGTAAGCCCGCTCATAGAGTACATTTAAAAAAGAAAAAAAAAAGGATCATCATTGCTGTACTCTTAGATTGTCTGCTGTATAGCCACACAGGTAACTGCAGTGTAACTTACAAGTGTCAGAGCTAGATTTAAAATTCTCTCTTAGGTAGTGGTAGGAGTGTAGCTGTGGCATTGTGGAGCTCAGAATCAGGTCAACTCTGGCTGTTAATTAAGATTAGATGAATATAGCCGAGAAGCAGGTGAGGTACGCCACGTTGAACTCCAGGCTACCAAAGCCAGAATGCTCCTGATGCCCAAGCTAGTTCAAGCATCTCTATGTTGAACTGGCTTATGGCAAATATGTGCACACTTCACATGCTTTTTATAAAAACGCATGGAACACCAAGTGCTCATTACAAAATGTCAGTTCTGGGTAAAAAAACATTCACCTAGTCTTTTCAGCAGGCCTAGAGATACCAGGTGGTTTGAGAAATGGATTTCAGTAGTTTATAACCTTAACAACATGGTGATATGTTAACAGTGTTTCCTAATGAAATCTTCAGATAGAAACCTACCCCATTTCATAGCAACAGACTGAACAACATTTTGAAATAACTGAGATCTGATGACAACTACCTCACTCAGCCAGAGGTCAGAACATAGCTTCTCTCATAGAAGTATGGAAGCAGGAACAGAAGAGATCTATTTTTCACTACAGACTCTCTTCTGATGTTTTACCCAATCTAGTTTTAGAGGTTCCAGGCTATGAGCTGTCTTCTCCTGCAGGGAATCTATTCCACAGTCTAATACAGTTGTTCACTGCCAGAAGGCTCTCTTGATTTTCAATAAAAAGATTTTAAATTTCACACCAAGCAATGATGTATGGACCCTTTGTGGATGTGTATACTCTTTAGCTGTTTTTAGGCTTATGTCCTTTAGTCAAGTTTTTTTTGATAGACTGTACATATTTACAGTAAAAGCTCTGTTATCTGGCATCCCCTGAGAATGGGGGATGCCAATTAATCAAATATGCTGGTTAATCAAATGTGCACCATCTGGTGCACTCCCTGGCATCAGTGTGCCAGGGGATGGGAGGGGGCCCACAGAGGCTGCTTTGCCCCAGGCTGTGGGCCAAGGAAGTGATGAAGAACTACTCAGCTTGTGGCAGTGAAACCGAAGTGGGACTTCTGGTTACGCTTCTGCCGTGTCCCTCAGATGCTGGTTAGTGGAGCTTTCTGGCTGATAAAGTGCCAGATGACACAGCTTCTGCTGTACTTCATTTTTTAAAACCATTTCTAGAAGTCCAATTATTTTGTCTTCTCTGAACTTTTCTGTTTGTCAATGTCTCTTTATTAAGATAAAAATGCTGTGTTCAGCTGTAGTTACTATTTTATAACATCAGACCTGTCAACATGACCAAACAAGGCAGATCATGGTACTTTGTATACTCTTTACAGCAGCATCTACATTTTGCTCGCTTCAAGAGATCCCTACCACATTTTTGGCTACCCAGAAAATAGAGGAAGATTTCCAGCAATGACTTGCTATATATAATATTACCAAATGCATATAGCAAGTCACTTCTGGAAATCCCCTATTTTCTGGGTAGCCAAAAACGTGCCACTGCATATAACATTACCAAATGCATGCAACGGCACGTTTTTGGCTACCCAGAAAACAGGAAGATTTCTAGCAGTGACTTGCTATATGCAGTGGTAATGTAATTGAGTCTCAGTGTACCTCAGTGCTTACCTCACAGGGGTTTAGTAAAGCTTAGTAGCAATCTGAAGTCTTCTGAAATAAGTGCACAAGTAAGTGCAAACTACTTACTGGACCATATTGAAATCATGACCAGTTCTAGTTATGAATGAATATGTACACATGGGAGAAGTAAATTTGGCTCTCAGCCGTTTCTCATGATGAGGTGTCAAGTCTCCATGACATTTCCAAAGGTAACTATTTTTTCCTAAACTTTAAAATATTGAAAAAAGATTGTTGCATTATAAAATAAATCTTCATTTTCAAGAAAAAAAAAAAGGAAGGAAGATAGAACTGGCTACTTTTAAGACTAGATCAGAATTTGTCAATCACACCCTGTACTTCAGATGCCTGGTTTAAGTTATAGAATAATATCCAATGCATCTACCATTCTTTCCTTGTGAACCTTTATCCTGGATCAGCTGAACTGTTCAACCCAGGGTTTTAACATGTGGGCCTTAAAATGAAGCATATACTGGGGAAGATGCTAGAGAATCAGATCTTAGTAGTTAAAATTGCACAACTGACTTGTAACTGTTACTATGATTATATACAAATCTTTACTGGGCTAACTTCTTAGAATTAAGCATTGTGCAACTAGTTGTTACAAAAATAAAGTGCAAATGAGGGGATAAAATAGGGATAGAGAAAAAGAGAACCCAATCCAGAAAATACATAGCAATTAACTGCTGCACTTCAAATGCAGTTGCCTTAGCTGCAGCTTCCTTTGCGTCTCAGGGCACATGGCAATTGGCTATTTTGTTGAACATAAGCAATACAGTTGTTTTAAAGCTGACTCAGAAAGTTAAGTCAATTGGCAGAGAATGCCTACAGTATTTTAAGCAGGTTCTATTTTGTAGTCAAAGTACAGGCTGCAGAGATACTTCAGTGATAAGGTGTTGCAACTTCAAGAGACAACATCACATCCATCTTTCATTTGTAAATGATCTGATCTAGATGCTATGGGACATTTCTGGAAGGGGCGCAGTGCACGCAGGGAAGGATAGCACCTGCCATCTTTTCAAAGATATCTGTCACTGCCCCAAAGTACCCTGAGCTGACTCTGCTTGATATGTACAAATAGCCTTCAATGTAGAACTAGAAACAAAAAGGTATATAGCAGGTGGAGGGGAGGGAAGAATATTTAAAGGGACAAATGAAGCGATATAATCCAAAATGTATAACTTTACCCTCCAATTCCCTCTCCATTCCACAAGTGACCACAATAAGAAGCTGATACTTTACTTTTCATTGTGACCTCTCTGCTCCTGCTAGCCCCTACTTCTGTAAACTTGGACATATCCCTAAGACCTGTCCACTGCATGAGTACATGCTGACACAAGTCTTAAGGTGTTAGATAGCAAGAATTCCTGCCCTCCTCTTCATTGTTCCCCTAACCTCAAGAAAGTGTTAGCATTGCAGTTGACTTGGTGCTATATGCTAATTGGTCTAAAAATTAACCAGGAAAAAATCTTACTACCATTTACCACTTCAGAAGATATTAATCAGTTCCATCAAAATCCTTATTGGAGGGGGAAACAAACCTTCAGCATGTAGTAAAAAGGGAACCAAGACAGAAAGATATCAGAGAAGAATTCTGCAATGCTGAAGACTCCATAAACAACCCAGTAAGTCAGCCACTGTGTGTCATCATCTTTGTTGGGGCTTTCAATTGCCTTGATTCTGAAAGGAAAGCAGAATAGGTCAGTAGCAACAGTTCTCATTACAACAGTAATTGGGGAGGGAAGGGGGACAGTGCAGGGAGAAGAGGAGCTGTTGTTACCCCTCTCAGTTACTTCCATTTACCTTTGTGTGGATTGAAGCATTCCTTTCATGCAGCCAGCTCACCCACAAACTGAATATCAAAGTCTCTCTGTATATTGGAAGGCTACAGATGCATTTTTGTGTCCCCTACTTACAACTCTGTGATAAAGGATTATGAGCAGACACCAACAATTCACCAGCGCTTAGTTCTGTTTATAACGATCTTACTTGATAGTTATTTTGTGAGCAGGGAGAAAGCAACAGGACTTTTTACATATCCATACAGCCAAACTCTCAACATCATGGGGGTTGTTCCTAGGGGGGATAGTATACAGTTTCTAGGCCTTTATTTATTTTTGAATGACTGTACCTGGCAGGTACTTAGTACCCAGTGCTTGAGAAATTTAGATGGAATTCAATGTGAACCAACTTAGTTTGGAGTTTGTGCCCTCCTTTCAGAGAGTAAGCTACTGAACTGTGCAAATAGAGTACCAGAGAACTATCCTGGGGAAAAACAATGCTGACATACCAATGGGTGGAAGGATACAGAAGTACTAAACCAAAGAAAAGGATGGGGATGGAGGGCCCCCCAAAGTGAAAAGCTGACAGACAGGTCTTGATCCGACTTAAATTTCACCCTATTTCAGCCTTATGTGTATACCTATTAAGTATTTATTTATGTAGTGCCCATGTTGTTTTAGATTTTTGCAAAACACTCCAGACAGGATAGATAGCCTTTGTTCCACTCAAACTAAAGAAGTGAAATAGCCAATTCTCCTGATACCTAAGGAGACAGCACTGCCAACTCTTGCAATTTTATCATCGTAAGTATTTTAATGCTCTCATTTTCAGGGGGAAATGAGTTTCTAATTGATTACTTAAGAGAGAAACAAATCTTGAAAACATTAATATTAAAGGCTCAACCCTAGGTTGAAAGTAAGCATCCAAAATTAAAACACAAAATAAATATATAAACCACAATTTGAGTGCCTGAAGATGGTAATCTTCTCCAAAGCCCTGCTACAAATTTAGGAGG
>NW_017729024.1:77110233-77131520 GCF_001723915.1 Gavialis gangeticus
GGGGGGGGGGGGGGGGGGGGGGGGGGGGGGAGGAAGACAATTTGCTCTCTCCCGCTCCTCCAAGCAAAATGGAAATTAACTTATTCCTGAGAACAAGTGTTTTTGTTGAAGCCTGTACTGTACAGTAGCAGATGTGCATAAAAATATAGATAAGAGCTGGGCCAATACAATTAGGTGCCTAGAAGTATATACAGTGGAGCCTTATCATCAGTGAGAGGGATCAAAAGAACAAAGCAGCTTTATTTGTAATTATGTACACAGTAAAAAGCAGTGGTTTGTTATACTAATGGATTACTACTTTTCTGTTTATTCAGCTGAAATGCAACATTAAAATTCAGATGGAGGTTTCTCTACCCTGCAAGAGGCAACATCAGATCCCTCTTATTTGTAAGTAGTCTGATCTAGATGCTAACAAGACATTCCATGGCAGGGAAGGAGCAGAGGAAGGATTGGCATCTGCAATCTTTACAAAGATGTCTGCCACAGCCCCAAAGTATCAAGCAAAAGTTAGCTCCTGGTAAGTACAGATAGCCAGCAATGTAAAATTAGAAACAAAAAAAATGTGGCAGGGGGAGGAGAGGTAAGATCAAGTAAAAAATGGACAGTCACTAGTAATTTCAGTTTTTCAGCAATAGGTTGGAAAAGTTAGAAAGAATAAAATCCTGTAAGACTGCCCTGCCTCACAAGCAAGTTCTTTGCTCTATTAAAGGCCAATGCCAGTGTAGATCTGTATTTTAAATACACAATTTTTCATAAGTCTGTCATTTTCGACCACTACTTCTTTCCAAGTAAAACAAGCACAACAGTTATTCCAAAACTTAAAGACATGGAACTTCATCATTGATAGGCCTGGCAGCTGTTGCACAAGTGTTGCTTGTGATTAAAAAAAATCCCTAAATTCTTTTGGTTAATATTCATGTACGGTCGTTCAAGAAGCTGCTGACTCATAAATGGAATGGATAGAAATCTACATGATTTTTTAATATAATATAACTTTAAAATGCTGCACTTTGATAGATCTTTTTTAAAAAGTAAGCTTGTTTTAAATTAAGGACAAGATGAAAATAAAACACCATATGATATACATAAGGATGACAGCACCAATGAGTCTTATATTTAAAGTGTGGCAACAGGTTTTGTTCGTTTTGTTGCACAAAACTCCAAGTCTACTATATTTGACGTCAAAAGTAAACCAGTCTATGAGTAAGTATGATTTTAATAGTACGTAAGAACTAGCTTCATTGCACTCAGAACAGGTTGGGCATTTGTACTGAAACAACTTATAAGTTGATCTCTCTTTTCTCTTCAGCATCTATTTCTGAATATGTCTTTACTGAACTTTACTTCTGTACTGTAATAGGAGACCATTACCCTTTTACAATATTTTATGCAACTAAAGTACATTCATTATTTTATCTGAAGAAAAATTAAGACAGTAGAATACTCAATATACATCTGCATTAACAAGTGATAAAAATAAAAATTAGAGATGAAGTCAGATCATTATTAGCAACAGAGAAATACCGCCAAAACTGACACCACCTTTTAAAAAGTGTCATTTTCTCAAAGACTGCCTTGTTGCAATAGTTATTTGTATGCTGAGAGAACAGACAAGCCATTTGTGGTAAAGACCTATAAAATCAGTATTATTAGAAATCAAACAGGAAGAAAGGACCAAAAACCCATGAGGTATAAACTAAGGGAAAAAAATTAGAAGACTAAAAATATATTACTTGGCAGTTTATCCCCTAACCCCATCAAGCTGCTATAACACTGACATGCCACGTCACAGCACAAAGATCCATCTGGATACAAAACTCTTCCAAACATAATACTCTCTCAATTTTATGGACTTTAACTAGGATTTAGGAATTCAAGCAATCATTTACGTTAGTGTTGCACAAAGACAACAATGGTCTCTGAAAAAAACATACTGCTCCTCAACAGCATTTTCTGTTACAACGCAAAATCAAAAACATCCCAGAGGGACCCTAATTTTAATGTTTCCTTTACTGAATTTTGTAAGTTTACAGTACAATACAACTCTCTTTTTACACCTCAAAATTTCAATTCTATTTTGTACCACAGTAATTGTTAGATTTAATTCTACATTGTTTTCCTATGACCTACTATTTATTGTAGATGGTATTCCGAAGTTACCAAGTTCAGTTAATACACTTAAAATTCTGTGGCCCACTTTGAACTGATTCAGAAAATCAATTTGGCAGAAAAAAAGGTTTCAGGCCTTCACGTACCTCTAATGTTATAAGTTATTATTATTAGAGTTAACAATCCACAAAAGTACTTACTTCCCTTTTGTGTCTATGAACAGCAGACAAACCTTTATACTTGTAACCTTTACAATTGTGAAGGCATGGAATTGAAAAACTATTACTGCCAAAGGTCATATAAAAAAAAAAAAAGTTACTCAAAAGCCTAGAATTTACACTGCATACAAGATAAGCCTTATGCCAATAAAATATAAGAGATGCATAGAATTAAGATATTATGAAAAACATCAGTTTCCATGTCTCCCATATACGTCTCTAATATGAAAGCTTATATGCTTTGCTTTCCATTTCCATGTTGTCACTCTAGTACTGGGTATAACAAGGTATCAGCTTTAGATCAAAAGCTTTCTTGTACCATGCACAAAAAGTGTGTGGGGGGAAAATCAATACCAAGAGAGAAAGTGTGAATTTTCTAAATAACAACTAACCAAAGGAAAAGGGGTCTCCAATCTGTCTAGTCCTTCCCCCATTTCAAAAAAGTGGTGCCAAAATATGTTCCAATCAGAGATAGCACTTTCCCTCTCAGAAAACAAAACTTTGAGTGGCAGTATTGTTATAAAGCTGAAGACAATGAAGTGCTATCCCCCTCCTCACTATAACACTATGAAATGAAATACAACCACAAACGGGAGGGCTTTAAAAGGCCTGATATCTGTAACTCACTGTGTATTTACCTCCCTGTTAAATGAAGAGCCTATAAATGTGCTGTATATACCTCTCATGAAGTAAATAAAAATTGTGTTCCACTACTGTACTGTATTTGGTAGTACTGTTGTTCTGAGACAAAAAGAAATGCAAAACTCTAGAACTCTCGGTTCAAAGATGATACCTTTTATTAGACCAGCTAGGAAATCGCAAAAAAAAAAATCTTTCTGCAAGCTTTCAGGCACACATGCCCTTCCCTCAGGGAAAATTAAAGATGGTAAAAAGTCCCCACAGGTAGAAAATAAACTTCATTTTTTCCACAGAGGCATCTGAAGGTGCAAGTCTGTTCAAAGAACATCTCACAAAGATACACTCATGGACCCAGAGGAACAGACTTCCACCTTCAGCTTCCTCTGTGCAAAAATGAAGTTTATTTTTTAATTGCAGGGACTTTTTACCATCTTTAATTTTCCCTGAGCCTGAGGAAGGGCATGTGTGCCCAAAAGCTTGCAGAATTTTATTTTATTTTTTTGCAATTTCTTAGTTGGTCTAATAAAAGGTATCATCATTTCTGAACCAAGAGTTCTAGAGTTTTGTATTGCTACTGTAATGAACATTGGTGAATCTGCACTCTGAAAGAGAAGCTATCATGCAGACCTTCCCTTCCTTCAAATGTCCTAAGAACAAGAGAGAATCATCTTACCACATTCTAAAATAGGGGCTGTCCAAGTGGCAGTCTGTGAGCTGCATGCAGCCTGCAAAGGGTTGAGTTATGACCTCCAGGCTCCTGTTCACTGCTACTTCCCCTACTGCTCCAGCTGCAATAGCAGCCAGGTCTCCAGGCTCCCCCCTCCCCCTTCCATGCCTGCCCCATGGGGCAGGTGAAGCATAGCAGGCACAGTGCAAAGTGCTCAGGGTAGGGCCAGGCTTACAGCTGGTGGTAGGGAACACCCACAGGAGACCATGCTGCAGTGTAGCTGAGGTGTCCTTGCAGCATGCACCCAAAAGGGCCTCTGACCCCCGCCACTAATGCAGCCACTGCTAGCACAGCCCATGAAGCATGCGACCCCCAAGCACTCAGAAGCTGGGAAGCCCTGTTCTAAACATTGGTACAAGTGGCACAACCCTTTTCCCCCAATTGTTTTCAGTAACTTTTATTGTTACCTTTACTACTCCAAAAATGCCCTAACATGCAATCCTTCTGGTTAAAGTCTTGCCCACACCTTTTAACCTACAGTTTCATAGTATCAACTACAGCTTTCTGCAACAAAATGATGTATGAAACTGAATCTTAAACACTTTGCTTTTAAGTAGCCAGATATCTGTGCATGATTGATAATGAACTCTACTGTCAGACCAGGGCAGGCAATTATTTTGGGCAGAGGGCTGCTTACTGAGTTTTGGCAAGGCATCGAGGGCCGCATGACAGGCAGCCAGTGGCAGATTAATGTTAACTTAAATTTTTTTAGGGGCCCCGCAGGCTGAATAGAATGGTGTGGTGGCCGCATCCAGTCCACAGTTTGCCCAACCCTGTGTTAGACCGGCCTCACCATTCTAATGCCATCTTTTCTTCCATTTCTCATCCTATCCCTGGTAAATCACCTAAAAGTCACAGTGACATTGCTTCTATGCAGGAAGTACCCACATTTACATCTTCTTCACTGGTCTGATCTTTTTCTCGCTCCATACACCACATTTGGACTTTAACCTTAAATCTTTCAGCCTGTCACCAAAAACACCATCAAGACATCATCTAAAGCCAGTTTCTGCCACACAGACGCGCTATCCTCCCTCTCTCCCCACAAAAAAAATAAAAAAAAAAATTAGTTTGCCATCTTCCTTCTCACAATTCATGCATATATGAAAGGGTACTGGATAAGTTTACTGGAGGTGCAGGTCAGGACAGGACAACAAGCCTCCATACATGGAGTCAGGTACTAATTACTAGGAGATGAACTGAGATGGACGTGGGTGCAAGGACAGACTGAGTACTGATCAGATTTGCAGGTGACCAAACTGAGAACAGCTGTAAACACTTTGGAGGATAGAATTAAAATTTAGAGGGATCCTGATAAACTGGAAAAGCTGGGCAGCAGACAAGAAGTATCCAAAGACAAATATAAGGATGGTACACAAAGGGAAGAAAAATAAAATGCAGACCAAAAAAAGGATAACCTTCTTCATAACAGCACTGCCAAGAAATATTCAGAAATTATGGTACATCATAAACACGACTCTGCAATTCAATGCTATCAGAAAACAGTATTAAATTAAATTCTGGATTATGTTAATAGAAGCATATGCAGAGAAGATGACTATCACTTTACTTAGCAGTGGTTAGGCTTCACCTGGCATACTATGGTTTTCACAAACTGCATTTTAAATATTACAGAAACTGCAGAGGATCCAGAGGTGAGCAGCAGTAGTAATAAGAGGATTGAAAAGCAACCCACATGGAAGAAAGACTGAAAGAACCAGTAGATTTAATCTGGAGAAAAGGTGATTAAAAAAGAAGACATGATAGGTTTAAAGTATTTGAAGGCTGACATAAAGGCGGTGGAAAAATGTTGTTTTCCCTTGTCACAGCAGGCAAGATATATTGCAGTGGATTTAAACTGTAGCAAAGCAGATTTAGATCAAATCTCATGGAAATCTTTATACTTATCAGAAGACTCAGACAATGGAACAAGCTTCCCAGGGAAGTCTGGAAGTTTTCAAGGAGACACTGAATAGATGACTACCCAGGATAATTCCGAACTCTGTGCAGGGGACTAGATTTGGGCTGGAGGTATCTTCCAAAACTCTTGATTCTCTGCACTGTAGCTCCTCTCCATCACGAGAACCTGCCACACTCTGACAGCCATTCTAAGGCTTTTCTAAAACAAAATGACCACAATCCCAGTCAGGAATGTAGTTTTACCGATCCAGAGCAACACAGCCAAGCAAAAACACTTTTTGCATCAGTGGAGCTTAACATGACTTGAAACCCCAGGGAGGGGTCCAGTAATCCCAACCTAATTTGAGAGGCTGCACTGGTACCAATGCGCTGATTGCTAGACCCAGCCAACAAATCCACATTTGTAGTGAGGTTCAATTCAATGTATTCAACAGAAATCAACCAACTGGTCTTGCCTTTTGGTAGGTACCATAGCGAATTAGATATGGCGTGCAAGCACTTACCTAGCAGAGAGCCAAAAATAAGTGTCATCCTTTCAGCAGAGATACCAACACTGTAGTTCTGCAGGAGGAAGCCCCTAGCTAGCCATGTGAAACCAATGTCTTTTACTTCCTCTGTGACTGCAAGGGCTAATTTTATTCCTTCAGAGAAGACTGACAAAACTGCATTTCATGTTCAGTTACTGCCCTAGTCTCTAGATTTGCAGGGGAGACAATCTTCCTATCCTTAAGATCAATGACAACACTATTTAAATTCAACAGGATCAGGCCTCTAGTACATTCTTCAAACCTAAAGAAAAATAATGGACCATCTAGCATGAAAAAAAACAACAGAAAGAAATGCAGACTTGCCTATGCTTGTCCAGAATACTGAAGCAGATGTTTCCAAGCAAACTTATTTCCTGATCACTTAATTCTTCATTTTTCTGATAAACATTCTGCCCTAATGTAAACAATACTTTTTACTTGTACAAAGTAGGGTTTCTATATAAACACCTTTCCTCTAAATTAAAAAATAAACAAGGAATTTTGCTCAAGGTTCACTACACTGTCCAAAATACTATATCAAGACAAACATTTCTAATTAAGTAGAATCTGTTTATAGATTTACACAAAAAACAGGCCCTGATCAATAGCCCAGATTTCAACTCAAGTTCTTCAGACTTAACGACATTTACAGTCAAAACCCTGGATCCAAGCAGTCCTAGGTTTAGAAGGATGTAGGGAAAGAGAAAGTAGGTGTTTGGATTTTGCCATCATTATATGTGGGTATGAGATCATATTTGACTATGTCTAGAAATGCAAGGCAAGCAGCACATGCAGCTAATTAGTATTCTGCCAGAGTGAAACATGTTATATATTTAAAATTTAAGAGACTGCCTCAGAGCTGATGACCCAGAGCTTCCCAGCTCTCTGCAATGGAGACAGGAGTTTGGAAGCTTTGATACGACAATGTTCCTGAGCTCCTAGCCAGCCTACCTTCTCCAGTGGAACAAACCAAGGGCATCCCAGGCCATGGCCATCTGGTTCATTCAGCAACTGCAACCCTGCCCCCATCAAGCGGAGCCCATCACTCGGCAACATCAAAATAAAGCAGATGATCCCATACAGCACCTGTAAAGCTGCTGCGCAGGGTCACCTGCCCTGTACAACACTGCCATACTGCTCCAATTATGAAGTTGACCCCATGCAGTATAAGTAGACTATGGATTATATCATTTTTGAGAAGGAATGAAAAAAGGTCAACCTATAAATCAGAACAATACAGTAGTTTGTTGACAGTAGCAGCACAAATCCCAGGGCACTTTTCTTTCCCTAAGAATGGGTGGGGGAGGGGGCTGTCCTGTTGTCCTTTGCCAAGATTTTCCCTCATACTACTAAACAAGCATTTCTTAAACCCAGGGAAACTTGCATTTCCATGAAGCCAATCACTATATCTAACTTTGAGAGCTTATAGGGTCAAAACATCACTTGAGAATTATACTGGGCCAACATTTCAGGAAGTGTAAACCAGTGAAAATAAAGAGCAGTAATTCAATTTTACTATTATTTAATCTTAGAATCCCTCTAGTTTCTAACCACCTATTACTTCTAAAGGGAAGCATGAGACTTGTTCAAGTATGATAGTAATCTTCTTGAACTAAAAGGCCCATAAATTAAAAAAATCATACAGCAAATTAATATGCACTTCTCAGCACGTGCAGTGTCATTATAATCCTAGATTGTGGGCTGCAAAAAAATGGTACAAATTAAAAACATGATTGAAAAGCAAGATCTGTCAGCTCTCCTCATGTCTGAATTTAGAAGTGGGGGGGGTGATCAAATTCCTCAATTGTGTATTTTTTATACAATTTCAGAACCAGCAGTGGGTCATATTTCATTTGCTGATTTAGGAGAAAAGTGTACTCACTTAACTGCATCTTCGAAAGGAAATGAAAAGCAGGAAATAAGGCTGAAAAAAACTAATTCTCAGTATGTCCAAATGCTTTATATTTTCAAAGTGATATATAGTCATTATAGCACTCCTGAGGTAGGAGATATAGCAAACATCCTTATTTTCTGGGACATGGAAGGTGTAGGCAGAGGTACTAAGACAGTGGTGAGCAAAATGTGGCCGTGGGGCCGGATGCAGCCCACCAGGCCATTCTATCTAGCCCGCAGGGACCCTAAAAAAAATTTAGAAAATTAATTATTTATCTGCCCTGGGCTGACTGTCATGTGGCCCTTGATGGCTTGCCAAAACTCAGGAAGCAGCCCTCTGCCCAAAATAATTGCCTGCCCCTGTACTAAGTGATTTACTTAGGGCTACATAATGAAAAAAACCACAAAATTAAGAACTTGTGTTTCTGTTTTCCCAAACCCCTCCCTGCCACACGATTCTCTAGACTATGCTCTTTTATCAGATGAAGATGATAATCAGCACTTACGTAGCAAAAATGTAGATAAAGAAAAACAATAATGCAAATTAAGCCAGAAGACAAGACTGCATTGTATTCAGTTGTTTCTTTTTTAAAGATTTTAGCACTATTACTGCCCAGAACAACTTTTTCTTTAGCAACTATAAAACACCAAGTAAATTTAGGAATTTCCAGGGCTGTAGGTTGTTAAGCTCACTAAGAAAAAATTGCTAAGAAATTTGCTAAGAAAATGTTTTCCAACTATTTATTTGGTCTAATAAAAAAGTCATCAGATAAACCCAAAGAACCTTGTCTGCCTTAAGGAAGTTTCAGACATTTTAGTAGACCCTCTTATTGCTTTTCTTAATCATAACCAAATACTCTACATTTTTTTCTTCCTAATATATGCACCTTGCTGTAGTCAGTTCACCACCACTGGCTATAAGAGGAACTGTGCTAAACAAGGCTGGCAACATTTCCTCTGCTTTCTTATACTTTCTAGATTCAGCCTGCTTAGTTTATTTAAGCACTGGAAACATTCACTTCCCTTCTTGTTCAGAGGTGAAACTGACTGAAGATATTAGTAGTTTTACCTCCAACTTCCATGGTTAAAAACCTCACTATCAGTGTGATCTACTACAAAAAAACAGAAGAGCTTACAAAATTCAAGAAGTTGATCTACAGTAGTGGTGCCCAATCTCTCTGCCCCATGGGCCAGCTGAGTGGCATGAGGTCAGTCCACAGACTGGATGTAGCACAGGTAAGGTACATGGGTATGATGCAGCACACCAGCCCAGCCCTACGTGTTAGATCCAGCCACAGACTGATTATATGCGCTGCTGCAATACCATACACAGGGCCACATCAAAACAACCCTCTGGGCTGCTCTGAGGTCTACACACCTCACAGAAGTGGAAGGGTGGCAGCATTAATTGCTGTGGATCTGGAAACAACCCACAACTATAATTCTGTAATTATAAGATTAAGAGAAAAATACACATTACAGGTCTCTATTTGTTAATGTTTGATGATCTGCTTGGCACTGTCAGACAGAGAAATCATACCCCATTTTCCTAACTCAAAGGACTAGCTGTCCAAGTGGACATCCTGTTCATCCCTTGACAAAAGCAACTAGGAAAGTGCGCATTTGTAGCAGTGGGCCTAAATTTGTTTCTACAATCTTGTTTTAAAATATGGAATCAGTCATAGCACGGAAATGGAAGTTGGACCCAATTCCTACTAGAAAACAATTTAACAGAGAGATGAGGAAGCAGGAGGAATCTGCTTCCCTCCCACCTTTTGGAACGTTCTGCTTTTTTTAACAATAATGTAGCTAATTTGACTCCGTAAGAGTCAAATGAAGACCCTGGGACAGTATGCTGTAGTAACCATCTTTGGGACTCCCTCCTTCTCCATGAAGATTTAACTTACAGAAAGCATAAGAAAGTTCTCTCAAATGAAAGGATTCCCCCCCTCCCCGCCCCCCGTTTGATGCCTGGAAAAGAGATTTCACTTAAACTAGATTAGCAGAGCCAACTATATGCATGACTTATTTTAAAGTGTCCAACAAAGAATGCAGTAAAATCAAATCAGAGCATTACTGAAATAATAAGGATCAGCACTTTATCTTTCTGATAAGATTCTCTGAATGAAAAGAACATTGTGAAAAAAGTTTACAAGTTACCAGCAGACAGGCATCAGTCTAATGACTCTGTAATATAGAAACAAGTGCCTGTTCAAACATTGAGACAAAAGTTAAACTTAAAACTGTATTTCTTTTTAAAGAAAAAAAAAAGGGGGGGGGGAGGGGGAAGGTTGCCCCACACAATAGGGAATTCCCTGAATTTTAGTTTAAGATTATTATTTCTTACACAACTTATCTTTTTGTCATCCAGAAAAATATAAAAAACAAGTGGAAATGTGAACTGAAAAAGCACAAAATACAATGGACCCTTTCATCCATGTTCCACTTTTGAAAGGCAAGAATTTGTAGCAAAGAGGGAAGTATCTGCGTGTAGGCACACATGTTGTGCTCCTCAGTAAAAAGGGTCCTGGCAACACAGAGTGATGTACAGGTTACCCATGAGGAAACCTCTTCCCAATGGATACCCACACTCCACATGAAATGGATACATGTGCAAACCCCCTTTCCCTTACTAAAGCAGACACTTATGTTTATTTATTCTACATAGAAGTAAAACAGAGAAAGAGTTAATTAAAGTTAGAAAGGGAAAGAAAACCAATTTAAGATAAGGGGGGAAAAGCCACTGACTGCATATGATTTGCCTCCATTCTGCCTTGAAAGACATGCAAGCTGGTCTTTCAACCAATTCACAAAGTCAGCATCAGTTTCTAGATACTGACATGTAATCATTCTCCACATCCATATTTGACTGTTCACATATGAGAAGCTACATGCAAATAGTGAGGTACTGCAGGGATGAGTGCTATAAAACTTTTAAACAAAGGCTGCTTCATGTTGTAAAATTACTTGGTACTGAAACATGCCATGTTGTATAACCACAACTCCCATGTGACTTCCTTAAAATGTAGTAAGACCATCAAGAGAAAAGCGACACACCAACAAGTTACACTTTCCACCAACAGATTTTAGAGAATGAACAAAGCATGCTATTCCTTTAAAGTTCTGGTATATTTTAAGTTAGTTACTATCAAGTGTTACCTAGATAGAAAATAGTTCTTTTAAATGTCAGCAGTACTATGTCACTGAACACCATTTACCTAAACTTATCTGGAAAAAGTCTTTTTGTCTGTAATTTTCTAAAGTAACACCCTCTAACAAGAGCAAATACAGAAAACCACTCTGTAGTTTTAAACCCTGTGATTTTTAGTCGATCTAAGAAGGTAGGATTAATCTAGTCCAAGTCCAAAACTGAGTCAAAGTTCAGATGTCAGAAAAAGAGGAAGAACAAACACCCCAATATAATTTGCATTTGTCCTTATAAAGCAGCAAGGAATTGTCCTGATGTTAGCCAGAGACCATTTTCACAAGTGCTGCTCATATATTCATAAAATGCCTAGTCTCTTTAAAAAAAGAGACATGAATTCTATCCTGTAAGGACAAACAACAGATTTTAAAAAGCACAGTACAGCTGGGGAAACTTCCATTTTATGAATAGATTACTGGAAGCTTTTTTTAAAATCCACTTCCAAAAACATTTACAACATAAGATATTTTGTTTTGTCCTAACAGGAAATTGATTTTATTCTATTTTTAAAGTTACTTTAGTACTTGTGAGCTAGACTGGTGATCCTAGCTACAGGAGGCGCACACACAAATTCTTCATGCCATCTCAGATTTAAAAAAAACAAACAAAACAGAAACAAAAATAAAGATGTAAAATAATCTCTTGCTACCAGTCACTCTTCCAACATCTAACTTCTGCATCAGCTGGTTATTTTGGAGTGCACAGTTTTCATTAAGTGAGGTCTGTTTTCAAGTCCATTATACAATACTTACATACTGACACTAAATTAAATTAGTATCCTACCAAACATCTGGAACCACACTCTAAACTAGAACATCCACTTTCCCAACTATAGAAATTTTCTCTTGCTACTAAAAGCAAATACAACCCCATAAGTCAACTCGCATTAAAGCCAACAACATTCAAAAGCTTAAAATCACAACATACTTCATAACAGTGACAGACTTCTTAAGCATTAACACAGTGATTTTCAACCAGGGTGGTGCAGCACCCTGGGGTACCTTAAGATCCTTTTAGAGTGCCATGGGATGCCGCGCAATGTTAGCACTGTTAAGTGCACAAACATGAGTCACAAGAAAAACCCAACAATTAAAAAAAAAATTCTGACCTGTGGTCTTTCTAAGTTCTTTGCAATAGAAGAATTGCTGTATTATTTTTCTGTAGTTAAAGGAGTGAAAAACTTTGCTACCATTTTCTAAAGCAGCAGTTCCCAACCTCAGGTAGCAACCCAAATGAAGGCTATGAGGGCAATGCTGGTGGCGCCGCACATAAAAGATGAGCTGCACCCTGTGCCAGGAGCTCCCCTGCCACTTCCAGCAGCTTGTCACAGGAAAAAAAGGTTGGGACCCACTGTTCTAAAGGGTACCAAAGCCTAACAGGAGTGCCTTGAGTCTAAGTGGGTTGAGAATCACTGCACTGAGGAATCTTAACATCTGGATACCTACACAAGAGATCTGGAAAAAAAGTCAGATTTTCACACTTGCTGTTTAACTGCTAAATCTTAAGTGAGACAGTTCCCCCCTGCTCAGTGCCCCCTTACACCACACTCAATGGAGTGGGAACCTTCAAGTGTACCTTGCTTCCATACTAGTGACAAGAACAATTAAACAGCTTAAAATCAGATACGTGACTGTGATTTTGCAGTGTCATTTTTAAGCCACAGCCAATGCATAGCTACCATTAATAAAGCAGGAAAAAAAGGTCAGTTTTTTTTTAACTTAACAAACCACAAGCACAATCTCTCCCCATCCCACTATTGATTTGTTCAGTTATGTTATCCTCCCCTCACTGCCCTGGCCCTCCACTCTCCATCCCCCCACCCCACTAGCCCTGCTCCTGCTTTTCTCTCTCCTTATATCCAGCCATGTGCAGGCATCCATACACAGAATCTGATGAAATGACCTTTAGCCCACAAAAGTATGTGCGCGCGTGCACGCACACACACACACACACACACACACACACACACACACACACAGAGTACCTTTGCAAAAGTCATGGTGACTAAGTTGGGTGAACAGCACGGCATCTCTCTTCCCCCAACAGCTACCCTGCTGTTCACTCAACATAGTCACCATGACTTTGGCAAAGGTACCTTTTCCCCTTATTTGCTTTACTTTTTCCCTTTACATTTTCTTTTAATGCTGTAGGTGCTCTCTAAGCAGGCACCCTGCAAGCTGAATTGCTTTATCTGTTTCCAGGGGCAATCCAGCTGCAAGAAATCCTGCTCCTTCATACATGGGGGGAGGTGTAAAACACATGGTTTTGTATGTATATGCACATACAAATAAAGCCGTGTGTGTGCATGAATATAAAAAAACCACACCCTGCTCCTTCAAAATCATGGTTGTAATTATGGTTGGGTTTGTGTAAAATTATGTAACACACACAAAACCACAAGTCTGAAAGTGTGTGTGCATGCGTGTGTATAAACACCCCACTCCTTCAAAATCATGGTTGTGTGTGTAAAATTATATATTTTGCACACACACAACCATGATTTTGAAAGAGTGGGGGAGTTTTACACACACACACAGCCAGTCATGTGGGTACACATCTAAACACAGACATGTCAAAACAGCTGTGTGTATGTAATTTTACACACTGAGCCATGAGTTTGAAGGAGGGCATGTGTATGCACATACACAGACTCCCCTAAGCCCCGCTCTTTTGCAACCCCCGGCCCGGGGCTCCCACGGGACACCGCCCTCCTGCCCCTTCTCCCCTGGTCGGGCGGGCACTCACGAGACGTAGGCGGGGTAGGCGAAGCCAATGAGGTTGCAGAGCAGCGAGGCCCCGTAGCCGATGACCAGGTAGACGGCCAGCGCACCCGCCACGCCTGCGGGGACACGGACACAGCGTTAGTGCGCGCCCGCCTGCCCGCACCCCCCGACTCCCCACGACCCCCCGCTCCACCCGCACCAGCCGCGCTGAACGGGTACATGGCAGCGGCGTCCGGACACGTCAGCGCCCGGCGGGTGTGGTGGGGGAGGGGCGGCGCTGACCGAGGGCGAGGTAGGTGCGGCTGACGCCGGTACGGGCCTCAACGCGCTCCAGCAGGGCCGTGACGCAGTTCTTCTCATGCAGGAACCGGTCGAAACGCTGCCGCAAGCTCAGCGCCGCCATGGCCGAACCGGTGCCGCCACTGTCAGCTGCCTGCGGAACCTCAAGCTGCCCAGCCGCGGCCGTGACGTCACGGGACACGCGGCCTGGCTCCGCCCCCGCCCGGCGCGCCAATCAGCAAGGGGGGCTGCCGGCCTGTGACTTGAGCTCAGCCTCAGGGGCCTGGGCGGTGCCGCCGCTTCCCGGTGCTCCCCAGGCCTCGTAGGGCGGTGCGGCGGGCGGGGGGGTCAGTGCGCGCCGGGCGGCTCCGGCTGCCAGCAGGAAATGCGGAGAAACCAGGACCCCGCGGGGGGGCGGACAGCGGTGTCTTCTCTTGGAGCAGCTGCAGCGCCGGGGTGGAGTCAGAGCAGCATCCCCGGGCCTGGGGGCGGCTTTCCCAACCCCGCCAAAGCCGGCCTGACTCAATCAGCTGTTCTCTTGGCACCGAGCCGCACGGAGCAGCCGGGCTGGGAGGCACCTCCTCGAGGCGGATTAAGATTTATTGGGGCCCAGGGCAAGCAGAACATCGGAGGCGCCCGCACCCCGTTTTAAACACGACTGTATCAGAAAGCATTGGTAACTAGACCTGCTACATCCGCTGTTCTGCCTCTCCTCAAGATCAAAATCAGCACCCTTCAGGGGGAAGAAAATTGCTCTTTCTTTCTCCCTTCCCTGAGAAAAGAGGGGCAGCCATGCACTTAGAGGCAGGAAGGCAGGTGCTGGAGGCTTCCCTGCTGCCTCCCGCCATTCATACATCACCCCTTACCCCCAGGACCAGCTCTGCGCCTGGGAGCAGGGTGAGTAGGGCATCCCCTCCCCCCTCCACAGCAGCCAGGCCGCTGCCATGTGCTGTGCTGGGCAATGTGCAGCTACCCGCACGGCACTGTGCTGGACCATCCAACAGAGATTTTTCCCAGAGCGCCCTAATTGGTAGGGGCCCCTGGGTCTGGGCCCCACAGCCCCATGTGTTAATCTGCCCCTGCCTCTAGAGGTCATTTAGCACAGTGGTTCTCAGCCTTGTTTGTACCAAGATATATTTGTAAACATCTGTGGGTCTGGTCAGTCCTGACCCAGTGCCCCTCACTCCTAACCTACTGCCCCCCCTGCCCCCAAGCCACAGTCCCCCAGTTTGTGGGGCAAGGGTTAGCTGTGTAGGGTAGGGGTGTATGTGCGGAATATGGGGGGCCCAAGCAACCCCTTGTAGGCTGGAACTCTGCCAGCCTTCAAGGGAAAAGCCAGTTTCCCATGTTTTTCTCCTTTAAAGGAGAATCCAGTTTCAAAGTTTGTTGATCCATTTTTTAAAGTTTGTTTGCAACCCTTTCATATATTCTTACAACCCACTATTGGGTCACAACCCATCGGTTGAGAAATGCAGGTCTAGTTCAACCCCCTGCCTGAGGCAGGACTAGCCCTATCCAAACCATCCCATACAACTGTCATCTAAATGCTACATGAGACTCCCCTCAACCCTGACACCACACAGACCTAAGGCCCGACACAGGTAAAGCAGGGGAGCCCCAGCAGCCAACATCCTGCTTCTGTGAAATGCTGACAATATACATTCCTTGCCTCTCACAACGTTTCTGGGTCATCACAGCTACAGCATCAGCATCACTCTTATGCTGACTGTAAAGAGCAAGAAGGTATAATGGTTAATGTGTGCTGCCTCGTATAGTCTATGGAGAAGCACATTCTGGAGGGGTGCATGGTGGGGGTGCACTGGCACACTTACACCCTGCTTTGATTCCTGCTCCACCCAAAGTTTAACGCCACCTGCCTGGCAGTGGCATTTCTAGTCAGGCAGCACTGAGGGAGTCACTTGATTTCATGGCTCATCATAATCTACTTGCTCCCTTCTAAACTTTTCATTCATAGCTTTCATAGGCATTACGGCTGGAAGGGACCTTGCAAGATCATCGGGTCCAGTCTCCTGCCCAAGGGCAGGAAGTCAGCTAGGGTCAGATCACCCCAGCAAAATAAGCATCCAGGCGTTTCTTAAAGTTATCTAGAGTAGGTGCTTGTACCACTTCTTGGGGGAATCTGTTCCAGACTCTGGAGATTTGGACAGTAAAGAAGTTTTTCCTTATGTCCAGTCTAAACGGTCTTCCAGCAGTTTGTGACTGTTAGACCTTATCTTCCCTTGGGGTGCCCTAGTGAACAGACATTCCCCCAGTTCCTGATGCACTTCCCTTGTATACTTATAAGCTGAGCCTTTGCTTCTCCAGGCTGAAGAGTCCCATGCCCCTCAGCTTCTCCTCATAAGGCCTGTTCTCTTGACTTCTAATCGTGTGCGTGGCTCTCCTCTGGACTCTCTCAAGCTTCTCCACATCCTTTCTAAAGTGTGGAGCTCAGAATTGGATGCAGTACTCCAGCTGAGGCCTCACCAAGGCTGAGAAAAGTGGGAGGATGACTTCTTGGGTCTTGGTTGAAATGCATCGGTAGATGCAAGCCGGAGTTTTATTTGCTTTGCTAGTTGCAGCATCATGTTGGTAGCTCATGTTCATCTTGTGGTCAATCGTGACCCCCAAGTCTCTTTTGGTGGTGGTGCTATTGAGTGTAGCACTGCCAAGCCTATAAGTATGATGTGAGTTTTTTCTCCCTAGGTGGAGCATCTTGCATTTCTCCATGTTGAATGTCATCAGGTTTTTATCTGCCCACCTTGCAAGCCTGTCCAGGTCAGTCTGAATTGCCAGGCTATCCTATAAAGTGACCACACTTCCCCATAATTTTGTCCTCTGTGAACTTAGCCAGTCCACTTCTAAATGTTTTGTCTTATAGAAATGTTTTAAGTCACTGTAATCTTGTTGTAGGTCCCTGGAGGGAAAGATTTTATGGGTGCCAAACCTGCTTGGGCATTTAATAGGAAGCCTGCAGCCTCAGAGATGCAGTGTAAGAGTAGATGCAGTATACAGCTCAATCCTTTGAGCAAGAAAGTCAGATTTGTTGTCTTCTGGGTGCATCAAGAGCAAATGAAGGGCTCTCAAGCACATCTGACTAGTAATTGTGACATGTCAGGTTTGGGCGTTGTATACTTTCAGCTGTTTCTGTCCACTTTTCCTGTTCCACTGTTCACATCCTAAACTTTTCCATCTCTTTTCTTGCTTTCCTTTTCTGATTTTTTTCTTCCATTGTTTTTTATTTTCTCTCTTTAGTGACTAAATGGACAGCAGAATGGAATGAGCTATTTAATGCAACTCCAGTTAGATTCTTATCTGCATGAGTAATGCATACAGAATAGGCAAATCATTATTTTAATTGTAGCTGGTAAAGTCAATCTAAAACAAATCACTAAAAGGTGCTCTTCAACCAAAAATGTGTTTAAGAGGTTGCACCAAATTTACAAAATCAGGTCTTGTCTGTATTGAAACTTGACCAGTGTAATTTACTTTGTTTATTAAACTGGTGCAAACCATTTTGCAGACACTTTTATTTTGGTGTACGAATGGATTATCATTGTCTAGCTTCAATCTGTTCATAACTGACTTAAAAGAATATCCACACATTTTACACTGCTTTAATTCAACAGTGCAAATCATAATCAAATGTGAAGTTAAACTGGTAGATTGATGTGCATAAACAATCCCTAAAATGATATAGTTGATACAATTGATATAGTTACATTGATACAACTACCTGGTGTAGATAAAGCCTGAGAAAGAGGTATGTGTCTCTTTAAAACAGTTTATAACTGTGATGAGCTAGGTAGCAGCAGTCTCTGTGTTTCTATTGCTTGAAAGGTAGAATGACTAGCCTTTTGTAGCTTCCGTTCATCTGTCTGAGAGGGATGAAGACAGAGAATACAATTAAAATGAGCTTAAGGCAAAAGATATGGGGCAGAGATGATGGGGACATGCAGACGATGTTTGTATTAGGAAATAAATTATTGTCATGATGTGTTAACAGCCTCAGGTTTATTAATACATGTTAAAATTCTAGTACAGATAAAACAGTTGTAGTTTTAATGTGTTAGCAAAAAAGGGAGGGGGGGAAATAACATTGTCACTCTAGTCTATATAGCAATGGATGCTATGGTTCTAAGACTATTACTTTGGATGGGAAGTTTGCTAAAGCAGGCACCCTGCTTTCCTGCACATTTGCTCAGTACTTGTAACATTGTACATTCCACTTCAAAGTAAATATAATGTAAATTACATTGTAAAACCTGCAGTGATAAGTATGAGAAAGTTAAAGCCAGAATTTTCTTCTGCAATCTTTGTGTGTATGCATTATGAAATAGTCTTTAATTGCATGCTGGGTTTTTTCTGTAAAACTCCTACCTCATTCAGTGCACAGGATAGATGAGACTTGTGGAATTAATATTACTTTTTTATTCTCATTGTTCTATATAGGACCCCATGTCTGTCTTACCATATATCAGAGTTATCATGTATTACATAACTATTAATTTTCTTATGGACTTTTCTCTGGAGTTTCTCCCTAAAATATTTAAGTGCTTCACAAACATTAATGGTTTCAAAAACACTTCAAAATACTCTCTGAGACACTATGCTGTTGTTATCCTTGTTTTTAGAGGTGGGAATAGAGGTACAAAGAGAAAAGGGCTCAAACTGTCCAAACTGGCAATTTGGGGTGGCTGACCTGAGGCAGCTTGCATTTTCATAGCACTTCCAGTGTTCAAACCACAGTTGTAACTGATTTCTCTTACTGTTGTAAGTATTCAGTATTTATGAAAATCTGTCCTTAGAGTCTTTAGTTGGGCAACAAGGATAAGAAATTGAGGAATCCATAGTTAAATGACTAGCTAGGAAGGCATATTTTTAAGAAACTTCCTGACTATTATGTAACAGCTCTGCATGGGACATACAAGTGTAGAATCCCATTCTGCAGGGCAGCACTTGATTGCTTTAACCTTGAGACCTTCCTTTTTCTCCCTGCCATCCTCTGCCTCAGTAATTGGACACCTTCCAGCTTCCTACAAACAACATTGCCGTGTTCACTGCACAACCCTGATTTGTTTTCTGAGCACCATCTATCTGGCACGTTGAGTATGGGCAGGAGACAGAGGTCCTATAGAAAAAATGGACATGATTTAGTTAGTAAAGACTTGTTATACACACAAGGGGCCCAAATGAAGTGTGCACTAGCAACTTTAGTTCTGTCTTAACACCTTCCTAATGTCTGAGCCCTTAGCTTTGTAACTCTAATAGTCTTTTAGGATTTCTGTGTAATTTCTTAAGTTTAAACAAAAAGAAACTGTAAAAAGGAAAAAGAAAAAACATAGACATTCTATTGTGTAGAACTATTATGACCCCCAGTGTTCATCAGCAAGGCTAGAACCATTGGATGACAACAATGACTTACGCCACTTAGGCTAGAGAGGTAACTGGTAATATTTGTAAACTACAGTCTTCGAAGAGGATTAGGCACTAGAGAATGATGAGACTTGCTTAGTCAGTGGAATTCACAGATTTTCTTTACAGCATCAAAGGAATATTGAGACTTAGGACTCCTGGGCTCATTTCTCAGTTCTGGAGAGAAGGGTGTATAAGAGACACTTTTCTGCCCTTGTCCATCTTAGCTGGTCTCTTTCTCCCTCTGTTTCTAGCTGTTACCCACTGTCTCCCCACTGCTCAAAGTCAATCTATTCTCTGCTGTCACTTCACTCTGCCTAGGTGCTAAGAGGTGCAGTGACAGCAGAGGAGGCAGTTTTCTTGGAAACACTGGTAAAATAGGTCATCAAGCTCAGATACTATCAGATATGGAGACTTTTGGTTTAATTATAATTCAACTGAGAAACTTGTTGCCAAAGTCAACTAATCACTTAACCCTCAACACACATAATCTGTAGCTGTTCTTATATAATAGAATTTATATAATTCTTATATAATAAAGATTATATTAAGAATATTATAAGAATAAAGATAAGACCATTATAAGAATTATTAGAATATTCTATTATAGAATACTATAAGAATGTAATTCCTATATAATAGAATTGTTCTTATTATTGTTCTTATTAATCATTCATAGCCATAGGGAAGGCTGTGGTAACCCCAACTCTTTTCTATGGCTGTGAAGCTTGGGTGGCCTACAGGGACCACCTTCACCAGCACTACTTCTGAAAGATCTTGCCATAAAGTTGGAAGATCATTGCACAAATGCCAGTATCCTTATCAATGCTAACACCACCAATATGGAAGCATCGATTATTCAACAGTAGCTGTGGTAGACAGGGCATTGTGTGCATGTGCCTAATGTACATTTACCAGAACAACTGTTTTACAGGCAATCTTCAGCTTACAACGTTACAAGTTACAACATTTTGCACTTACAATGTTTATAAATTGACACCCTGTTTCAACTTTATGATATCAGTTTCGACTTTACAATGCTTGATGCGATGCTATGCGATGCGACACCATGCCAGTGAACAAGTTTCCTGTGTTGCTTAGCTCCCTGGAGAACATCTGTCCAAATTGCCTTGGACACTTTCTTTAAGAAAGCAGACAAGACTCCAGAAAAACCTGCGGCCAAGACTCCTGAGAAGACTCCATCCAAGAACCCTTGAAAAAGTCCAACCAAGAGCCTTTCAAAAAGTCCAGCAAAGTCACCTCAAAGAAGTCCTTCCAAATCAATATGATTGCTATTTACAATATAAATACATTAATGTAGCTATATTACTCATCTGTAATTGATCAAGTACAAAATTCTGGGGTATTTTTGTGAAAATAGGGTATCAGCCCTTGGTTCAGGAACCAATCCCCCATTTATAACATTGTTTCTTATAAGAAAATTGGTTCTGGGTTACAATGTTTCGACTTAAGATGAAGTATTCAGGAACCAATTGTGCTGTAAGTCCAAGGACGGCTTGTACACCCAATTCAGCCAAGGACAAAGAACACATGGGAGGCCAGAGGAAGCACTTCAAGGACACCCTCAAGGCAACATTGAGTGCAGCACTGACATCACAAATCGGGAAAAACTAG
>NW_017729024.1:77136520-77142018 GCF_001723915.1 Gavialis gangeticus
TGGGGGGCCAGAGGAAGCACTTCAAGGACACCCTCAAGGCAACATTGAGTGCAGCACTGACATCACAAATCGGGAAAAACTAGCCCAGGAAAGGGCTACATGGCAATGCCTTGTGAGAGAAGGTAAATTTTACTTTAAGGAAAACAGTCTCTCCCTAGAGGCAGAAAAATGACAGAAACCGAAAGGAAACAAAATCAAGAAATCTGTGGTCCAACCCTCCCTTTAACCACCCCCTGTGGTGTCTGCCAGAGAGCCTGTGCCTCTAGGATCATCTGCCTTTGCCATTAACAGACTCATCTATAACCCTTTACTTGACCTGTAGGAGTGGTCATCCTTGACCATGAGGAATTGCCAGTGATGATGAACCTGCAGCTGTCCTAGCCAATGAATTCACCTCTGATTTCCTGGAGCTTAAGGTAAGTATCTGATGCAAGAGTCTTTTACATAATATTTGCATTCCAAAGACAATTTGCTTTCAAATATACAAAGTATTTCTAAGATACAAAGGACTTATTAAGCGCTGCTATTTTTTTTAGGGTTGTTGGTTGTAGCAGTGTTATCTAAGGACATAGGCAGAAAAGGTTCTTTGGGTAAATGTGATATCTTTTATTAGACCAACAAAATAGTTGGAAACATTGTTCTTTGCAAGCTTTCGAGTACAAGCACCCTTCTGCAATTTTAATGTAATGTTATTATGCATTCTCATACTTCTGGAGATGATTGGAGCATCTTCTTGTTTACTGGGTCAGAGTAGCAGTCTTTCCAGTTGGGATATTGACCTGCTTGGTTTTTATTTTGTTTTTCTTATCTTTAACCTTACTGTTGTAGCAGTATCACAAATGGACCCACCTGAAGGGACAGGAAGGGCTCTGCAGAAGGACAAAGTGTGGAGAGAGAGAGAGTTTGTCCCAGTTGGGACACTGTTTGCCCTGAGGGGAAGTGAAGCTGCTCTGGAGGCAGCCCTCTTTGAAGTGGGAGGAGTGATGTAACCCCAGAGAGGTATGAATGAGAGGGACATTAGCAAGAGCCAGGGAAGAGTCCTTGCCTGAGATTGGCTGAGAGGGCTTGTATAAAGGGAAGCAGTTTTTCCCAAGGAGGAGAACAAAGGGGAGAGAGAGGGGTTGAGAGATAGGCTGGAGGCCAGGAAAAGGATCTTGCCATGGCTCTCCCTCAGAGAACCCCTGCCAGAGTCCTGCAGAGGTGGCAGCTAGAGGCTGCACTGAGAGTGATGCCCTGTATCTGTTCTTCCTCCCTTCCCCCTTAGAGCCCTGCAGGGCAGGCACAAGAGAGAACCTGCCTGTCAGGAGACTCTAAGCCTGGGAAGACCCTCCTGCAAGCTCCTGTGTGGCTGGGTGACCACAGCGGAGGGGGCAGGGCAGGGCACAAGACTCGGGGGAAACTGCCCTGGTTTGCCCCATGAGTGAGAAGGCATCTGGAGAGGAACAGCTTGTGTGTGCCAGGGGAGCACTGGGCTAGAGGCGCAGGGGGCTCCTCCAGATGCCCCAGTGCAGGCAGGACCCAGGGAGGGGCTGTATGTGCCAGGTCATGCAGCCCAGACACGGCTCCCTGCTGTGCCAGGGGCAAGAGTCTGGGTAGAAATAAGTTCTCTTGCAGGGATCACAGGGGAGGAGCCACCACCTGCTGCACTGAGACCCCTGGAGCTCCTGAGAGGGATGTCAGCAGCAGGGAACACCCATGGCTTTTGTGCCAGGGACGCAGAAGCAGTCCTGCTCCCTAAGAAACCAAGCCAGGGGCAGTGTACACAGGGTCCTCATAGTTACCCTGGAGCATACAAGTTATAGACCGAGTGTGTAAGTTCTAGATAGTTTATTAGTTGGTGAATCAATTTATTTTTTGGATCCTTATTTATCCTGGGTAATTTGTATACCTTCCCCTGGTCTGAGGTGTATTAACCCTTAAGCCACAATCGCTGGGTTATGTTTGTGTAACATTATTGGTTTTATTTTATTAGTTATACATTATCTTGTAAATAATTAAATTCTGTAAATAGTTTTATAACAGTCTGCAAGATTGTTTTGATTGTTAGGGGAGGCTCTCTGCTTGGGGATCCTGCAGCAGCTACCCAGGGAGCTGAGAAGGGCTATTGAGTACCCCAGGATCCCACTATTCAGGTGAGGGTGTGGGTAGCGTTGCGCCCAGGGTTACACTGTGTAACACCATAAAATATATTGTGTGTTTTTCTAGTTACTTACAGCCTGACTTGCTGACTGTCCTTATAAAAAAAGATGTAATGATTACTGCACCTATTATTATAGTAAATGACTGTCATAGTGAGTCAGTTGATACTTCTGGAAGAGCAGTGTATGGATCACATCAAGCTTTTAACTGTACAGTTCAACATATCACTGGTACTATGGAACCACAAGCAGGACCAATTTAAGAAAAAGCATGTTCAAGTTAGTCCTGATTTTCCAAGATGTTAAGTGCAACTGGCAGGCCTTCTCCAGCTGCTCCAGGGCAGCTCTGTTCTCCTTGCGGTTGGCTCCACCCCTTCCGGGCCTGTTTGTCGCTGGGGTAGTTCTTTTTCCCATGCTGCCACCCCGCTCTTGCCTGCCACAACTTGATGTTCCCTAGTAGGCGGGGCTAGTTCACGGGTCCCTCAGTAGCCTGGGACCGGCCTGACGGTTACTCATGGGGCTCCGCCACCCCTACACCCTGGCCTCACGCCTCCTGTGATGCGTCGCCTTCTCGTTCCCAGGGTTGTCCCCGCAGGCCTCTGATGCTGTTCCAGTCCTTGGACCCAAATGCCGGTAGGGCAGGACTACCCCGCGGTTGCGTGCCTTCACCCTATCCTATAAGGGAGCCTCTGCTGTCACCTCTCTAGGAACCTCATCACAAGCCCCTCCACCATGCGCACCTCTGTGCTTTGTGTCCCCCCGCTCAGGGATGCTAGTGTCCTTGCTACCCCTAACCGACCCTCCACCAGATTCCTGTCGGGGGATCCTTACGAGCATGGAGGGCACTCCCCTCTGTCGACCACTAGTTGCCCAGCTCGGGCCCCTGTCGGAGTCCAAAGACCTCGGTGGCGATCCTGCCCCGATCACCCTCCAGCCGGGTTGTCCGCGGCTCTTTGCCCCCTCTTCGGCGTCGTTCACGCCCACCGTCTCAATACTCACTTTGGGGACCTCTGATGCTCCCTGGGCTGCCCCGGTCTTCCTTCGCTCACCCGGCCCATCGCTCCTCTGGAGATCCACCGGTGTCCCGGTTGCCATGCCTCTCTCTTCGGCCACCAACCCCTCCGGCACGCTGGACCTCTGGAGACTTGCCCACGGAGCCTGCTCCTTTGCTGGTGCTGGCTGCAGCCTAGTCTCTGGGCTATCTGCCCCCTCTGGGGCGGCGGCCGCCATTTTTAAATCTGCTGGCCGGCGTCTGACGCTGATGTCACCGGCCGGCCGCAGCTGTAAAAAGAGGTGGCTAACAAGCCGTGCGGGTTTTCCCTCCTGCTCCGCGTCTTCTGTCCCAGGCTGCGGGTAAGTGTTCCATGTTACCGCGGCCCCCGGGACATTAAGTATCTCAAGTCAGTGGAAATTAGGCTTCTTATGAGCTTAGTACTTTCCAAGATCAAATCCAAACTGATAGTAAAGCAAAAAAAAACCCCAATTGAGAAGGACTGAAATGCTAGACGATCAGCTATTCAGTTTGATCTTCTCAAACATGAAGAAAAATGCTCAAGCATTTCTAGAAAAAAATAACATTAAAATACATGGCAGTGGCTAATTAAGGCCAGACTATAGAATTTTTCACTTCTAAGTCACAGCTTTGAATTCAGTTCAATTTAGTGGTGAGTGAAATCATTACCACCTGACTGAGTGGGGAGAGGTAGATGAATCATTTGGAGGTGCTGACCCAGCTTAATTGCTCCCATCCCAAATCTTTCCTCTGGACTTCCATTACTGGCATTAACCTAGTTTTAGCAATGAGGCCAAGGAATTAAATATAGGGGTTACTGTTCAGGGTGGCATCCCTGTTATAATTATTGAACTGAGCAAAAGATTCCTCCTCAAGACAAATATTCTTTTTGTGAAGCAAAACTATTTTCTGTTGAGCAACTATAAGCACAAGTCCTGCCAAAAATTTAATGAGGATGCTCATCATTGTCACAAAGCATTTAATGGTATCTGTGGGGAAAAGGCACCAGTGCAGCAACTCTGTTTCTTCTCTGATGAATGCTCAGACATATCTCACTGCCCTTTTGTTTCTTTCTATTCCTAGACTGTATCCTCCTCCCTCCTTCTTCATATTATGGGGGCCAGTAACATGCACTCTCCTAATGTTGGAGAGAAATGGAGAGATCCACTTTCACTTCCTTCCCTAACAGCTGCCATAAAATGTACAGCTTATATATTTCCAAGCCCATATGTATGGTATCTTTGTAAATACCCTCTGATTTAATCTATAAAGGATCTTTTTAGAGATCAAAGTCCAAAGCCAAAAATTATAGAATTTTTCAAACATCTTCAGATGATCTTTAGAAATTAAAGGACTTGGAGGGAGATCAAGGTTAGGGATGTGCTAGTTAGGAATATGCAGAAGCATCATCTGAGTGGAGCTGAAAGAGGGGCAGGAGAGCCATGACTCAAGGGAACATCAAGAGAAGGAATTTTGAAAAGCAGGCTTGGAGATGCAGGCTTTTTTTGCACACCAAATGGAACCAGTTATGTTCCTTCAGCTGATTTCAGCAGCTGCAGGAGGACTGTCACCTACATTAGAGTTTAATGTAACTGATAAAAAGGGGAGTAGACACCCTCTGGTGGCTATAGCTGTACTGAATGTGTTTGTGTGAATCAGCTTGTGTGAATGTGTACTTGAAACTTGGTTTTGACATGCCTTCTCATTACACTTAAAAGCATGTAATTTCCATTCCCATTTAAATGTAAAGCTTAAACACTTTATTTAATCTACAGCATCAGGCACACAAGCATCACTTCAGTTTACTCTGACCACCTGAAACCTAAGATCCTGCGCCTGCCTTTGTCTAAGGTAATTTGCATCATCACAGCCTCACAGGAGAGCTGAGACTCCTTACCAGCTAAGTACTGTTGTCCAGAGGATTTTTCCATCTATTGACCCCACTGTGAAATCTTATGAAATATGAACTTTCATTTCTACCCAGAAGAACTTTTACAATATTTTCTCTGATGCCTGATGATGGGTGTTTGCGCCCAAGAGCTCGCAATTAAAGTATTTTTTTTGGCAAAAATCTTGTTGGTCTAATAAAAGATATCACCTCTGCCCACAAGCCCTGATTGTTTTTTCCTTTAGACCAATATGGATACAACCTGGAAAATGAAGTAATGCACATTAATTAAGACTTTTTACTTGGTCCTTAAAAGACTAAAAATTATGCAAGAAAGTATTTTTGTTAATTAACCTCGTAACATAAACCTGGGGGAATTCAGTCATACAATAGTTCCACAGAGTAACAAAAGGTATATGTGAAGCAGCAAATAGGTTGGGATATCCTAAGGCTGCTAAAA
>NW_017729024.1:77147018-77149081 GCF_001723915.1 Gavialis gangeticus
CCACAAGCCCTGATTGTTTTTTCCTCTAGACCAATATGGATACAACCTGGAAAATGAAGTAATGCACATTAATTAAGACTTTTTACTTGGTCCTTAAAAGACTAAAAATTATGCAAGAAAGTATTTTTGTTAATTAACCTCGTAACATAAACCTGGGGGAATTCAGTCATACAATAGTTCCACAGAGTAACAAAAGGTATATGTGAAGCAGCAAATAGGTTGGGATATCCTAAGGCTGCTAAAATATCATCACCATGATGTTCTGGAAGGACTAAGATGTCTTTCAGGACACAGCTAAAACTAATGAGCTATTTCTGTACCTGTCCTCTTTTAAACGAAAAGTAAAGGAACAATAAAGCAAACGAAAGAAGCATCATTACCAATGCCATAATAAAGGCTGGAAAGTTGGACAAAGCTTCACATTTGGTGAAAGCAACTTAGCAAAGCACTAAAAAGAGCTCACTACCTCATTCCTGTAATTGAAGAACTATTAGCTGACTTGGCAAGAGCAAATATAGTCTCAGTGCTGGCGCCCAAGGCAGATATTGATGGTTGCTCCTAGGTAAGGAAAGCAGATAGAAATGATTAGGAGAGCTGTTTAAAATCACACCTGCATAACAATATCAAGACAAGTAGCAAGGTGTATTCACAGGGCTCAGGGAGATCCACATCAGGGCCCATGACACATGCAAGTGTCTGGCAGAAGCTGTGGTGGGACACCACCATAACTTCATGTGTGTGCCACAGTCTGGGGGAAAAAAATCTGCTTTTTATGATGCAAGATGAAATTGCGATTGCAGCAGCATCCCAAAGGGAATAATCACTCATTGACCTGATGCCTCAAAAGGCAAGCTGCCCCAACCAGCACCGTACCTAAACTCCAGGCTAACTTTTAGTATTGGGCTCCCTTTTACCATAGATAATGATAATAATAATCAGATAATGGAATAAAAATAACCATTTTCAGACCCCCTTTCTGTCTGGGCCCTGGGCGGCTACCTGGTTTGCCTATTCCTGTGTCTTGGCCCTGGCCCTGACTTAATGGTAATGGTATGGAAGGATTCAGAGACCATCAGGGTTTGTAAATGATTCAGCACTTCTGTCTCACCTCTCACAGGTAGGAATGAGGCAACTGTTGGACAGACGGGCCCCACAACACGCAGCACACGACCAGGTGCCCAGTCCCCTGGGCTAACACCGTGCCAGTGAGATGGTGCTTAAGGCACAATTGCTCCAAAAAGGAAGCCAGCAGCTTTTGTGACAGTAGCCAGTTGCTTTTTGGCCCCGCACAAAACAAAACTATAACCCCCAGAGCTAAATGCCCGGAAATAGTGTTTTCAAGGAGAATGGGCACTGGAAGGGACAAGCCGGGTAGTACAGACGGGAACGCAGCAATCACACAGCGAAGCCCCCCAAGCACCTGGAGGCGGGGGCCCGAGAGCACAACGTGCATGCGGACACAGCGCCTTTCAAGCGCTCGTGGGACCCACTCGGAAACCAACGCGAAGCACAAGTCACCGCCCTCCCAGCGGCACTGGATCGCACTGCATAGGGGTCCTGCGCCCCTTGCTCTTCCTTTCTTAAAGCGTTTCCCATTGGACGCCCGCCTGCGGTCTTTCGACGCCCACCAACCACTCTCTCCCTGATTGGTTTGACGGTCGGCGTGACCTCTCGAGCTGCCCGCCCCTTCCGGCCTGGCCGGCGCCGTCGGTTGGCGGAGCCGCCTGTCAGTCTCCACGGGGAGACCCGCCCCTCTCTCCTTTGCGGGACGGAAGCGAGCGGTTGCGCTCCTTTGCGGTCCCTCCTCCCCTCCGCCGTGCGCTGGTCCGGGCCCGCCGAGTCGGGATGAGCCGCGCGTCGCCATGGAGACCAAACGGGCCGAGATTCCCAGCAGCGTCCTCGACGACCTGTGCAGGTGACGCCGGGGCCCCCGCGGCTCCCCGCCCCCGCCGGCCCGGCCCCGCGGCTTGGGGTCGAGGCCGCCTTCACTTGCAGCAGGACCCGTTGGTAAACAGGCGCGGCCTGTTCCATCCAGCGCCCCTCGCCCCGCCCCAGGCCCGGCC
>NW_017729024.1:77149316-77156310 GCF_001723915.1 Gavialis gangeticus
CCCCAGGCCCGGCCCCGCCCCCGCCCCGCCCTGCCGCGCGGGGGGGGGGCAAATAGCTTGCAAGGGAAGAGCCCCACGTGTGTCTCCTTTGCAGGAGGATCTGCTGGTAAAGTTCGTTTGCGACACTTTTGTCTGCTCTTGTGACCCTCAGGTTGAAAGACGCTGCTCCAGTCCAGCCGGGGGCCCAGCCTGTGACCTTGGTGTCACTGGCACCTGCTCTGACGTGCTGAGCTGTGGGGCTCGAGCCGGCACATGGTCACATCTTGGAAATCCCCAGCCATAGGCTCCAACTTTTATTTTTCACAGAATCACAGGAAGTTTGGGCTGGAAGGGACCTCAGGAGGCCATCTAATCCAACCTGCTGCTCAAGGCAGGACCATCCCCATCTAGATCATCCTAGCCAAAGCTTTGTCTAGCTGGGTTTTGAAAACCTCCAGGGATGGAGAATCCACAGTCTCTTTGGGGGGTGGGGGGTGTCTAAGATGATGGACATGGGGAAAGTTTTAGGTATTTCAGGTGACAGCCCTCTTTCTGAGTGGGGAGGCAGCATCCTCCAGCCCCCACGTACTCGGCACCCATGTCCCCGCGTATCCAAATGACACAGTCCTGCCCTTTCTGAATGATATGCCATCCACGTGCGCTTGAACTGTGCCTTGGAGCTATGTAGACCGCTCTGCAGAGTGAATACCACATCTGCTAAGTTTTGCATCCCTTGCACCTTTATGCACATGATGCCATCTGGTCTACCTTTGCTTACCTGTTGTTACCAGTGAGCAAAAAAAAATCATTAATGCAGAGTGAATGTTGCTAATGTCCTTCCAGAGCATCCAAAACAACAAAAGCTAAAGCAGAATTAAACTATTGCATCTCTTACTGCTTATAGTCCCTGGTGAGCTGTTGCTGACACACTGCATTGCTTAAGTGAGGAATGCTGGGGGGTGGGGGGGAAGGGTTGGCTTTTTTGAAGGTTTGTATGCAACTCATTCCTTTAATTGCACACATGGGGAGCAGGCACAGGCCCCCAGACCAGTCACTGTGTTGCTGATTAATCTAGTTTGTTACTGCAGGTAATTCCCTTGCTTTTTCAAAATAGCTGCATCTGATGCAGTGAATGGAAGTGACAGAAGTAGGACTGCAGCAGGGAGTGCATGTAAATGGCTGCTAGTGGCTGCTGCCAACTCCAGGAGGGTAAAGATAAGGTTAAATTCTACTGTTTCAAAGTCTGAAGTTGAAGTTTTGCTGAATTTGATGTTCTGGAAGGGCATGACAGACCACCATACAACCTTAGCTTTGTGTTAATGATTTTTTTCTGTCATTGAATAATAATAAATTGAGCCCCTTAAATTAAGAATTTAACCTTATCTTTACCCTCCTGGAGAATTTTTGTAGAAGGCAGATAATTCTTGCTTTCTTTAGCTGTTACTTGCTTCAGTGGTGAGGTGCCTGGCCAATGGACTTCTGTCTAGCCTTCAGCCAAACATTTGGTTTGCTTGATTCAGTTTATCTCAGGAGTGTAAAAAATCAGTTGTTCAGGAAAGGCTGAATTATGCCGCTAAGTAGTGTTTATGAAGCGTTGCTGCAAAAGTAGGTGGATGCATATATGATTCTGTGTTGTTACTGAATGTTTGTGAAGGTAAAAATTGTCTGTTAAACTGTAATTGAGCTCTGCGTTTGCTGCTGAATGCCATACTAAGTTAGCAGGGGCAAGTGATACAGCATCTTATCCCATTTATTGTACCTGGAGTGGGTATGGAAGGACTCTCAACAAATAGTTTCTCTTTCTCTTGGATGGGCCTTGACACTGAATGCAGAGCTGCTGGCTCCATAATATGCAGCAGTGCACTTCAGTAGGGAGGAGCGGTTGTTTCCCCTTATGTCAACTATTAAGGCATACATGGTTGCTAGTTGATCCTGCCCAGGAGTCAGCACTGTTATAGTAGATGTTTCTGTGTAACTTACAGTTAGCTTTGGAAATCTAGTTAATGAAAGGTGAAGGGCATTTAACGTCCAAGTAGTTGTCTGTCTGCACACTTAGGCAGACATTATGTCAGAATCAGGAGGCTTTCTTAACATCCGAAAGATCTAAAATAGGGGTGCATAACTCAAATTTTGCAAGGTATACTTTCCAGTGGAGAGTAGCCACTAGTGACATCTGTTCTGCCCTCAAAGTATTTTCAAGTAGGAAACTGGAGTGCATTGCAGACACATGCATAAATTAACAGATGACATGCAGTCAGGGTCTGGGACTTCCTGTTTTGTTTTTCCTATTCTTTTTGTTTAATAAAGTAGTTTAACAGAGGATTATGGCAGGCCTCTGCAATTTATAGCCCCAGGCTGTGCATTGAGCATCCCTAATATGGAAACTTCAGTGCCTAGAAGCGTGTATTCTGCAAAACTTTCATTGGCCCTGGCTGGATAAATCCAACTGGCTGCTTTTAGGGTTCATATTTCTCTCTCAGGGATTAGCATTCCTGTTAGGGGTGGTGAGGAGTAGTGTAATGTTACCTAAAATAAAATACATGCTCAGTCTCAAGTATTCAGTTACAGTTCTGAATTCATCAAGTTCTAACTATAAAAGTGTTGAAGACTTTGCTGTGGCAAAAAGAATCCAAATACAAGTCCTTTAGAATAAGTATGTTTAAAAAAGATGGAAAGGTCTACTACTGTAGAAAATTACATCTCCTGAAACCTGCTTATAAAAAGGGGATCAGACATATGATAGTATAAACCAGCGGTGCTCGTGGTCTTCACCCTGCTGTCTGGATGAATGGCAGGGGCCTGTCCATAGGCTGGATTGGGCCTCCTGCTGATGCTGCTGCCCAGCTGGAGTCAGGTTCTGGGGCCCTGCATCGCTGCTACCTTGCTGGGATCAGGCTTTGGGGGCCTTGTGCTGCCACCTGGCCCTCATGTGCCACTGCACTTCTGCCTATTTTTAACATTCAAATACCATGAACCCTAAGGCTCACCTGGCTAACTAGTAGTCCCTATTGTATGGGGGGCTAATGGGTGAATGCTACAGCAAAATACCTGGGACAACAAAGGCAAAAAACAGGACAGGAGTAACATGAGGGCCAAAGGGTCAAAACGTGAAAATGAGTGTGCCTGAGGGGGACACTGAGCAGAGCCCCCCGGGCTGCACCCACCAGTCCTCAAAGGAGCCGGTGGATGCTGCCACTGGTGCTCTTCCTGGAAACGTTCACAGACAAGTGAGAGGAAAGTGGCCTGGTAGTCTCCAGGCATCTTTCTGGCTAGAGCCTCCTTCCTGGTCAAGTACCAGACCCACTTGGCCATGACCAGGAGGTCCTGGTACTTGGTGGAGTTGTGGGTGGGGTGACCAAAAACAAAAAGGTGGGGGGTGAAATTCAACCAGAACCTCAGGAGGAGTTCTGGAGGTGGAGGTGGAGGGGCTGCAGCCTGGCACGCTCGGGTCATGTACACCAGGGTTTCCCATGACAATGGCTCTGTGGAGGAGCTGCCAGCTGAGGTCACCAGTGGTTCATGGGATGAGGGTGGCCACTGCAGTCCTGATCTAATGTGCAGGACTTCCCAAAGATCCATGGGGAGCCTGGCAGGCTGGATGAGAAAATATTTGGGGCTAGAGCTGGCCTGCGGGCTGCAGGTTCAGCACCCCTAGTGTAAACAGTAACAATGTGCGTTGGCTACAGAGTTGTATTTCTGAAAGAAAAAATCTTTGAAAACAATATCATCAGCCCAGTGGCACTTTCAGGAAAGCATGCTATAAAGTCAAAATCTTTATTTGCAAATAAGCAAGAGATTGCTAATTCTCATAACAACCTTAATGAAGTGTGGTTTTGCAGTAGGTAAACATAAAATCAAAATTATACCTTGGCATATAATTTCTTCCAGTGCTGTTCTTAAGCTGTTTATAGATTTCATACACATTAGGGCTAGAAGAGACCTTGTAAGATCATTGGGTCCAGCCCCCTGCCCAAGGGGGAGAAAGTCAACTAGGATCAAAGGATCCCAGAAAGATAAGCATCCAAAAGTTTCTTAAAGGTGTCCAAAGTAGGTGCTTGCATCACCTCTAGGGGGAGTCTTTTCCAGGCCGTGGGGGCTTGGACAATAAAGAAGTTTTTCCTTACGTCCAGCTTAAAATGGTCTTACAGGAGTTTGTGACCATTGGACTTTGTCATCTGTTGGGGTGCTCTGGTGAACAGGTGTTCCCCCAGATCCTGATGCACACTCCTTATGTACTTATAGGCTGCCAGCAAATCACCCCTGAGCCTGTGCTTCTCCAGGCTGAAGAGTCCCATAGCTTGGAGCCTATTTTGTAAGGCCTGTTCTCTTGCCCTCTGATCATGCATGTGGCTCTCCTCTGGACTCTCTCAAGCTTTTCCACGTTCTTCCTAAATTGTGGAGTCCAGAATTGGATGGAGTACTTCATCTGTGGCCTCACCAAGGACAAGTACAGCAGGAGGATGATATCCTGGGCTTTGCTCGAGATGCATCAGTAGAATTACAAATTGCAAGACAGATACCCAAACTTTGACTTAGTTGGGCATGGCATGGCATGATGCACAAATGTGGAAATCGGGGATCAGATCCCAATCATGCCATTGAATTAACACTTCTCAGGACCTTGGAGAGGCACAGGTTGGAATTAAAATGGCAGTTAACTTTTTTGATCAACTTTTTAATGCCATTTTTCTGATAGTACCTTTAAAAATGATATTTGTGATCTGTTGTTTTGTTTCTCGCCCTTGCATAAATCAGATGCTGAATGTGCTCATGTACTCTGATCCTTTCTCCTTTTTTAATCTGGTCACACTATTTCTTGCTGACTCTTCGGTTCCATGTTTGACTTTTGACTCTGCAAAGAGGATGTTTGCCAATAATAATGACAAGCCTTTTTACCAGACAGTTACAATGACCAAAAAAAAAAAATATATTTCTTTACCCTTCCAGTGTACATCTTTAGTGTAATGGCTATTGGCAGGAGTGGTAGGGATACCTATATCAAAATGAATAAATAAATCAGACCCTCAAAGGATAGCTATCTGGCAAAGCATACTGCTACTGCAGCAAGTTACCATCACTATCATGGGCATAAGTAAGGTCCCTCTTTGCAGAGGACTGTTTATACGTAGTGAATATTGCTTAAGCATATTCTGAAAAGGTAACTTTCTGGCTCCTAGCTGTAGCATTGGTGTCCCATGTCCATATCTGGCAGGTCTCTGAAGTTAGATTTGAAGGGACTTTGCTGGATAGCTTAAACTTGACAATTTAAGTTTGAAAACAGTAAGCTATGATGAATTTTAAAATGATTCTGTTTTATTGATTTAAAACAAAAATTAGAAATGTTAATGTTTGAACATAAATCTTCTTTAAGTCTAGAAATGTGTGCTGCAACATGAGCTAGCACAGGCCTGTTCAGCTGACAGCCCGCAGGCTGCGTGCAGCTCCTGGACTCCTGGCTTGGGTACCATTCCTGGCTTTGCACTTTTGCTGCTACTTTTGGAGTCCCTGGACTTCCTCTCCATCCTCCAGCTTCCTTTGCTTGCACCTGCTCCAGGGGGTGGGGTCAAGTGATATGGTCCATGGGGTCGAGGGCTTTGAGGAACCTGGGGACCCTGCGCAAGGCATCCATGTGTGCAGGGGCCTGTGTGGCACAGTGGGGCTGTGCAGCACTGTGGGGAGCTGGCATGGTACAGTGGGGGGCTTGCGAGGCATGGCACAGCACATTGGGCCCTGTGGTGCAGTGGGGGAGGGCTTGCATGTTGCACTACATCAAGTACCCCTGCGGTATGGAGTGAGGGGACTCCTGCAAGATGTCAGAGGGCTGTTGTGGCATGGAAGATTGCTCTTGCAGCAGGTTGGGGGGCTCCTGTGGTATGGGCAGGGGCAATGTGGGTTGCATGGTCTTCGGGGGTCTGTGGTCTGTGCAGTGTGTGGCTGAGGGCCCTCTAGTGCCTGTTCACTCAGAAGCTGGACAGTCCTGTGCAGTGTATGAGGAGCAGAAAGTAGATTGGGAAGATAAAATTATTTACCATGTTTACTGTCTGTTCCACAGGGAAAATGCATAGGAGGGGATAGCCAAGATAAATCACATTTTAAAGTTACAGTATTTGAATAGCTTGTAATGGCATTAACAAGCAAGGAAACATTCTTGTTGGATATTTAAGTTGACAGCGGCCATAGGAGCATTTTGTTGGTATAGCATTCATTTGACTCTTTTGAATTTTGTTCTGTACCATTTGTTTTGAAAACACAGCTGTGTATTTAGATCTGTGCTCTCATGATAGTCTATTTTGAATTGAGTTGTTTTTAGTTTTCTTGTAACATGGGGGTTCTCCACTTTTCACTTGCCTGCTAACGGTAAAGCCTTCACCTGATTGTCAAAAGCTTTGGTTGGGCAGACTGTTGGCATTGGATTTATGACCCAGATACCTTATTCCAGGCAGACCGAAAACCTCAGGTCGACCACGACTTCTTCCATTCAATAATGGGCAAATTCTGTTGATGCACAGTGATAGCAGATAGGGACAATGCAGGCAAGGCAAATGCCTGATTCTATATCTACCAGATCGTGGGCTCACAAAGGAAACGTATGTGTGGCCAACATGTGAGCTTTACCCTGTAGGTCTTGCTTGAATGTCAGCAGTCTTGGAGGTAGAGGACTGAGGCCCACTGTCTCAGTGGGGTAGGTAAGACGGGCTGGTGGTGTGCCCTCTGTCCATGGTGGCTTTGGGTTCCCCCCTTGGGGGACCTTTTGCTGCTCTGAAATCCCTCTTTTTGTTTTCTTTTTCTCCTCTAATGACTCTTCATTTCTGAGTACCATTGATTGTTTTCCCTGTGGTCATTATACTGTCCATGTTCTGTTCTGTCAGCATATTCCTTTGTTTGCCAAACCCATCACATGCACACATCTTAGTTTGGTAATTTACCAGTGTCTTAATTTGGGCATGCCCCAGGCTTCTAATTTGGTCTGTCCGCCAAAACTGGGAATCCCAGGGGTCTGCAGCTGGTCCCTGTG
>NW_017729024.1:77161310-77166744 GCF_001723915.1 Gavialis gangeticus
CATCACATGCACACATCTTAGTTTGGTAATTTACCAGTGTCTTAATTTGGGCATGCCCCAGGCTTCTAATTTGGTCTGTCCGCCAAAACTGGGAATCCCAGGGGTCTGCAGCTGGTCCCTGTGACCTAGCTCCAATGTGGCAAGCCTATCTTATGTTTCGGATGCTGTTTGGATGTTTTTAATTTCCCAGGGTGTGTATGCCCACTTGTCTGTTAGCCTCAGGCACAGTGTCTGCTTTGAAGACTGTGAAACTTTGTCACAAACAGGCTTTTAGAAACAAGCTACCCCTTGCCATTCTCCTGGACCATTTTTCTAATACAATATCTACTTTTACCTACAAACCAATTCCTAAAAGTAAATTTCTGAATATAATTTTCTAGCCATCACAGACCACCAGGAATATATCTATTGCCAAAGTCCTATAAATTGTTGTTTAAAGCTGCTGGTGTAATGCATTTTGCTTGTTAGAAATATTTCTTAAACTTCTGTGTGTGCATTTTGTTAATTAAATTTTCCTTTTCCAGCCGATTTATTTTGCACATCCCAAGTGAGGAGAGAGACAATGCGATCAGAGTGTGCTTTCAGATTGAACTTGCCCATTGGTTTTACTTGGATTTCTACATGCAGAACACACCAGGATTACCTCAGTGTGGGATAAGAGATTTTGCTAAAGCTGATATCCTTTGTATTTGTTTGTCATTTTAGTGTTTGTGTATAAAATGTGCCCTGAAGTATAGCTATGAGATTTATTCTTAAAATCGCTGTCAGTACAACATAGTGAAGAAAAAAATAGGTTCTGTTAAAATTCCTACTGTTTGTTCCTGTCAAAGTACTGCAGTGTTCAGCAACGGTCAAGGAAAGCTTAAGAGTGCTCTCCGTGGCATATTTCTTTCCTAACATGATGGATTTCATGGAGAAGCTGAAATGCACATTGACACTGCTAGAAGCAATGTAAACTCTGGCTGTGCCTATTTGGAGATGGTGTATTCCCCATAATTGTATACCAGTCCCAACTGCAGCTTGTGTTCCTGATGAATCCATGCAGTTGGCCTCTGCTTTCTCTGCTGATCCTTTGAACTTACAGACTTTGAATGCTGTACCCTTTCTTCCTTGAAGGGGAATTTTGCAGAGTAAATTCTGTGGTAGTATCTGGTAGAGATGTTTTTCTTCTTCCCATATACTTTTACATAAGAGTGGAAGATCTGGCCCTGACTTCCATAATACTTAATGGTGGTGATTCCCAGGGTAGAAAACCTGGTGCTTGATTTTTATGGTCAGCTGCTTGTGGGTTTGAAATGCTGGTAATTGAAAATAAACTTTGTAAGCTGATCTGATTTTTATGATATTGGGGATGGGCGAGTCTTTCATGTTACCCTACTTCTGGGAATATCCTAGTGCCATAAAACAAATGTATTCCTTGAATAATTGTGGGGTAATAAGTAGGAAATGTAACTTTATGGATAGTGTGTACTCACTGTATATGATTTATATTTTCCATACAAGTCCTGGCTTAGTACTTTTTTTGTACACTGATACAGGGCTTTTTATTAGAAAGAAAAGCAGTATGATTGCGTGTTGATTTTACAGATTGTTTGGAGAGCCTTATCCATAAGAACAGTACAGCATGCTATCTAGTTGTAGGTTTTTTTGGGTCAGTTAATGAGCCAGTAAAGACTGCCAGGTGTGTTTAAGTAGATACTCAGATAGTGATTTAATCAGAATTAAAATATTCTTGAGCTCAACTGATTAAGGATGGATTCTAGGTAGTGGTTTGGCTAGCTGCTGTGGGGAGCAGATGTATCCATGTTGATCCATGATATGTGCTTTCTTTGCAAATATAGGTTTAGAACGGGATCATCTCTTTGGCGTAACTTGCTTTTAGATTGGTAAGAAATTTGCTTTTTAGCTCCAGTTGGGCTACTTCTGTTTGTTTAAAGTTTATAAAATTATACCATTTTTAATTAAACTTTTTCTAAGTAGCTTGTCTTAGAATAGTAAAGCACTTATGTGCCTCCTCAACTTGTAGGATGTAATGTAATATTGGATTGTTTGTATGACTTCAGCTTCAAATAAACCTGAGAGACATCTAGAAGAACAAAACCCTATTCCATATAGATAGTAGTAGTTGTAACAATTTATTTTGGGTAGATCTGTACGTATGTGTGAGATATGAGTTCAGGTTAAGCATTAATTTCCTTGACATGTTTCTTTACTCTTCAATCATTGCCCTTTTTTACTGCCTCAAGGTGAAGATGTGCAAAAGGTTTTAGATGAGTGGAAGGAATATAAAATGGGAGTGCCAACCTATGGTGCAATTATTCTTGATGAGACACTTGAAAATGTAAGTTTGAAGCCAATCTGTGAAGTGGTTTGTACAAGATGGGGGTAACTGTGGGGGATGTTAACTAGGCTTTAACTAACACCAGCATTTTTTGTTTTGGGGGGAAAAAAACATTTTCAGTCTGAGGATCATAGATAAAGGTGTCAGAATACAGCAGGATTTTTGTCACATTCCTATCATTATGTTTGTGTAGATTTCTCTTTTTTGCAGGAGTGTTAGGAAGTGGGAGTGTTCTTACTATCTGTGTACCAGAGGCAGCTGGTGCATGGTCCTTTTCTTTCCAAATTTTGCCAAAACGTTATATGATAAAAATAATAGAGTTGATAACTCTTTGCCTAACCTTCGCCAACCTTGTGGGTGAACTACTGAAAATGAACTTATGAGGGTCCCTCCAAAGCATTGTTTTTGAGATTAAGACAAAGCAGTGAGATTAATGGGTATCTGACTGTTGTCTTCATTTTCTGCAGGTACTGTTGGTTCAGGGATATTTAGCAAAATCTGGCTGGGGATTTCCAAAAGGGAAAGTAAATAAAGAAGAGGCTCCACATGACTGTGCTGCTCGAGAGGTGAGCTCCATGTATGATTGCTTTAATTTTCCTTACTTGTAAATTAAGGTGCACAAGTAATTTAGCAGTAGTTGTCCTTGTTCATGCTGAGTAGGATATTAGTGCAAGTTCAAAAGCAATTCCATTATGCCTTTTTACAGAAAGCTTCTGCTTTGGAATATGGCTGCTGTAAGCATTTTATTCCTTCTGCTGTCAGCTGTAGGAATCAAAAGTCTGTGCCCAGTGTAAAGTCAGGGCTTGAAATTAATGTGTTCTTGAAATTTTTTGATTGCTCTGTATCTTGATTGTTGTTAGGGTCAGCAAGTAACTTTTTCACCTTTTGGAACATCAGTTAAATCTGTCAGGTTGGCCTGGTAATTATTGATTTGGGTGTCTAGAAAGTCCCTAGCTGCTCTGGTTCTTTGGATTAGTTGTCTGGTGATGTAAAATTAATCTCTTTTCCTTGATACCAATTTGTGAAGAAGGAACTGAAATGTAAAAACTTCTTGGAATGACCAGTGGAAGAGAAATGTACGTCAAAAGTAAAATGAGGATCCAATTTGGAAAATGAATAAAAATGAGTGAATGTAAGAGTCTGTTTTTTTTGTGGTAGTGATTCAATACAAGTTTGCCCAGCTGCCTTGGGGATAGAAATTTTAGACATGTACTTCTAGAAGACTGTCGTCTTACATAAAAAGAATATATTTGTGTGGCAAATTAAGATGACAGAAGACTTTTTGGTATTTCTGCACAGTCTGGGGTTGTCACTTAAAAAGTTGGTGTTAAGGGAAAAGTACACTATTATGGTAAAATGCATGAACAGTTCCAGCTTTTTATGCTCTTCCCTATTATAGAAACAAAGGGCCGTGATCAGTGACACGTAAAATAGAAAGCTATGGTGCATAACCTGCCTGTGGAATTTACTGTTGCAGAAAGCCAGGAGCACACTGCATCTGGATGTAAAAGTGGCTTGGATAATTTTGTGTCCAATTTTTATCTTTACTTATGTAAAGACGGGGGTAATAAACTCTCACTTGGAGGTATTGGGAGATGCCAAAAGAAGGTAGTAAAAAGCATTTGATTTCCTGTCTGGGTTGAACGAGTTTCTTGGAGTTCATTGCTTTCTAAGTATACCTGTTGTGGGTTAGGGGATGGCTCCTTATTTCTAATTTTCTGAAGGTATCCTCCAATTTACACGAGCTGTTTGAGAGGACATTGGAAGCTTCAGGTAAGGAGAAAAATAAGATCTGGCTGTGTTTAATGTATTGTTTCAATCTGTAATATAATCCAGTTCCAGCACTTCACATCCAGTTTAGATATGTGTCAGTGTAGAACAGCTGTGTGCAGCCTTTTCAGGTTATGGGCCAGAATGGCTCAGTTCAGGTCAGAGGCAGGCAGGTGAGTGGGAGCTAGGACCCAGTTATTGCTGTCACCACTTTTTGTCATTGTTACTTCTTCATGGTGGCAACTACAGCTGAAGCCCCATGTTCCTTCTCACAAGCTTTAGGTTTTTGACCCCGAGGCAGAATATTACTTACAACACTTAGAAAAACACATAAGAAGAAAGTACAGTAATGCACTAGAACAAACCAGTCGAAAACATGGCTTGGAAAGTTAGATAAGGAGAGGGGAGAACAGTGGTTATAGTTATGAGATTGTGCAACTGCAGCATAGAGCTTGAGAGGATAAGATAAAAAATATGCTTTTTTTCCCCATAAAGGGGAGATTGGTGCATTTTTCTAATGCATATCTTTTCCCCAAGGAAACGGCCTGCCAAGAGGTATCAAAGATCTGGCCCACGGGGCACTCCTGGCTTGTGGAAGCCTATCATCTGGCCCCTGATGTTGATGTCTGAGTTGACCCATGTGCCTTGTTAGGCTGGCTCCACATGCAGTACCTGGGATTCATGCTGCATGTGGCATGCACTTCATCTGGTCCAGGACCTGTGCTGCACATCCACGACACATGCAGCACAGTTCTAGACCAGTCCAGGGGAACATTGTGTGCTACATGGATTTCAGACTGGCTGGGGTGGGCACCTCATGTGGCATAGGTCTCAGAATGGGCACCGCATGCACTGGATCTGAGGGATCTGTAGGCCCAGTCTGGCCCTTGGACTGGTCCCGCTTTACTCACCTGGCATACAGGCCCAGATGTTTGATACCCCTGGGCTAAGCAGTCTTTCTCTTGCATGCTTTTTGGCTTCTGACAATTTATCTGGTATAGATGATAGTATATCTTTACTTAGTCATTCTCTACTTCTGAGAAATGTGGGATGAGTAGCTGATTTTGCTCTTTCTGCCTTTATTCTTTCATTCTGTTTTACAGAATGGTTTTTCTGTATTCATGGAATACTGTTGCTTTCTTCCTTCAATGTCTCTATATTGGTGGTTCTCAACATTTTTTAGACTCCAGGGCCCCCTTGGAAAATACTGGCTCTTAGTTTACTTGTTTGTTGACTGCAGAAAAATAATTGAGCAATTATTCTGTTGCAAAGAACTCAAACCATAACTGTTACCAGATTTGCCCACTACTTTGGGGTGTGCTC
>NW_017729024.1:77166755-77176256 GCF_001723915.1 Gavialis gangeticus
GTCAGGGTTCCCCAAGAACATGGAGCTGACAGGTAACATAACAGGTCAGAAAGGTTTTAACACTTTGGGGTTCTATTTGAGCTCTCTTGGTTTATCTCGTGAGTCAAGTTTGTACACCTAACGGTAGTAACATTATGTGGCACCCCTGAAAGGACCTCTGTGGCACCCTGGTTGAGAATCACTACCCTATGTACACAACCTTGACCTTTGTGCTGTTACTTTGAAGGTCTGACCTGCAAAATCTAATTTATTTTCTATGCTGCTCAGGTGTTTGAAGAAACTGGTTTTGATATCAAAGATTACATCTGCAAAGATGACTACATTGAGCTGCGAATCAACGACCAGATAGCACGATTGTACATCATTCCAGGAGTTCCAAAGGACACAAAATTCAATCCCAAAACCAGAAGAGAAATTCGGGTATGCATAATTATTTCTTGTGCTGAAGGCTCTGTGTTGGCAGTAACTTAAAGAAGGTTGATCAAAATTAAGGGCCTGCATGATATTAAAAGAAACAGGTGATGAATGCTCCAAATGCAGATTGAAGGCAGCATTTCATCACTAGGTTTTGTCATTTTCCTGCAGGTCTGATGTGAAGACTGATTGCTGACCAGCTGTTCATTAAGATGCCACGTTTATCATAGCCTGCATGCTCCAGTACTAGGTTTATCTGTGACAGTAAAGCACATCCTTCTCTCTTCTAACTGTTGTTATATTTTTGTAGCTAATAGTCTTTATTAAATCTTAACTAAATTCCTTGGTGCTTGGATTCTTCTGAGAATATCAGTATATAAAGGATACTCTGCAAAAGCCTACACACCAGAAAAGCAAAATGGGGGCTGCTCTAACTCTCTAGGCAGCCCATACAATGCAGATCTTAGTGTGCAGCAAACACCAGGGATCAGGCTGGGGTGTGGAGTGTGGTGGGAGCCAGCCATTGTGTGTGATATTTGTACTCAGTGGACTTACGGAAGCTGTTGCAGAAGGAAGAAATCCTGAACATTTCTGGTACTGTTGGTGACATTAATCTTGTCATGGCATTTGAATTTTTCTTGTCATGCAAATAAATTCAAGAGCAGTATTTGAAAATTAGGATCAATTTTAACCGTATCTGTATTTTTGGAATTCCAAATGCAAGAGGAATGCCCTCTTCCTCCTATTTAGATTCCTCAGAGGTATAAATGGTCTCCTTGCTTTAGGTGCCTTTTTGATGTGATCTAGCTTAGGGGTTCCCAACCCTCAGGCCGCAGCCTGGTACTGGGCTGTGAAGGGTTGGTTGCCAATCTGCAGGAGGGTTGGCTGCTGGAGCAGAAGTGACCACGGACCGGCAAACTGTGGACTGGAAGTGAATGGCGTACTGTGGACCGGCAGCCAACCCTTTTTTATACTGAGTATAAAAAAGGGTTGGCTGCCTGCCCGCAGTATGCCGGTCACTGCTGGTGCGCAGTTTGCTGGTTTGCAGTCACTTCCGGTCCACTGTTTGCCAGTCCTCAGCATAAAAAGATTGGGAATACCTGATCTAGCTAAACTTCGAGTCTTTTTTGAGGACTGGATAGAATTGTTTTGGAAAGTCCTTGCAACATTCTTTACCCTTTTAAAGTATGCATGACTTGGCTGAAGCATGCAGCTAGAAAGAGGTTAAGTGAAGTTTTTTGTATATTGAATGGGTTTTCAGAGTACTTTATTTTTATGTAATTCATTTTAATGGCATGTTATGCAGAGTTCAAAATAGAAACATCATATTTGTTGTTATCAAAGTCTCATATGTTAGAAAACAGCTGTCTTGCCCCCTTTTTGGATTGCTTTTTTTTGTCATCAACCATAGGCTGGATTCAGTACTATAACAATACTTCAGTTTTTCTTATGTAGACGTAGTGCATGCTGGAGCATTCTATGAGTGGGTGCTGGTGATCTGTTTGTTTGCATTTGAAATAAAATGTGGGGGATGGGAATGGTGAGAGAGAAATTTGCAAAACTATTTGTAGCCTCTGATTACCCTGGCCTTTCCTGGCATTGATGCAAATAAAGCACTGTTTGTTATTATAAACTTTATTTTAAATTAAACTTAATAAGTTACTGAGTACCATAGTCCACATTTTATGTATCCCTATCCTATCATTTTGGTGTGTTTTATGTATTCGTGTCCATTACAGTGTGGTTGTGGTCAGAAAAGTGACTGTACCATTTTAAATAATTAGGTATGGTAATGAACAAACTCTTGTCATAGTTGATTAATTCAAACCCTCCTGCAGTTTGAAGAATATCATTGTGGTTGATGTGCCATTCACTTAAATCCCTTCCAGACATCACTAAAGTAATTACTTTTTTCCTGTGTTTCAGCATATTGAATGGTTCTCAATTGACAAGTTACCATGCCATAGAAATGACATGACCCCAAAGTCCAAGCTAGGTTTGGCACCTAACAAGTTTTTCATGGCTATTCCCTTTATCAGGTATGTTCAAGAAAAGTCAAAGGCTAGCCCAGAACATTTCACCCTTTCTTGGCAAAAAGACTGTGTGTGTGTGTGTTTTGTTTGCTTAATTAAACTAGATTTTACTGATTTTTTTTTTTGATTTTTTTTTTTTTTTAAATGCTAATATTTATAGACCATTGAGAGACTGGCTTTCTCGAAGGTATGGAGACTCCTCTGATAGTGACAATGGATTCTCATCTACTGGGAGCACGCCGTCCAAACCCAGCTTGGAAAAAGTGAGGTAATAAGTCGTGTCACTTAGAGCCCTGTCTTCAGCCCTGCATAAAGCAAGGGTGGTCATAAAGCAAAAGTGTTTTTTTTTTCTGTTTTAGAGTATTAACATTTATTATAATATAGTTTAAAAGTATTATTCTTAATAGGGTGAAAGGTTTAAACAGTGCTATCTGGCAAACTTTTTAAAATGGCAAAACTGAGAGAATGTCTTGAGTTTCCAGATGGAAATGTGGAGCACAAAGAAAGAAAGAGCTTTACAAAAAATTGAATTTCTCTATCCGAAAAGGTAGAACAAGTAGACAAGATTTCTAAAAATGTCAGGAATAATAGATCAAAGTTAAAAAGTCACTAAAAACAAAGGTTTTGTGAAGTAATTTCAGAAGCAGCTGGATGAAACTTATGTTAGAGTGATAGCAAGAGGAGTGTTTTAAAAATCAGTGTGTGATAAGTCATTTGTAGACTCAAACTTTGAATAGAATTGGGTGGCAGGAAGGCTTTAAACGGAAATGAGCATATTGTAATGTTCATGGGTTGCAGCAACTTCTCAAGCAAACTCCAGCTCCCAAAGAGTTTTCTTCAGCAATTCAGTGTAGTTCAGTGCCAAAGTTGCTGCTGGATAAAATAAAAGTAAGTGTCACTGTGCCTGCCTCTTCCTGCTAGGTGTGTCCCACTAGAGGAGGGAGGTTTCTTGTTACTTGATAAATAGGAGAAAGGGGAGTTTTTTTGTTATCTGATAAATACCCTTGGCTTTCAAAGCACAGGAAATATTTTTTCCTTACTGTCCAGCTGTTTCCCAAGTAAGCAAATGGTAAATGAGGAGAATACTAAGTTATACCTCTGTTTTCTCTAGTTCAGTTTTACTTCCACACCTTTCTACAGAAGCAAAAAAAAATGCAGTTCTGCTCTGATCAGAATAGCTTTGAAGTTTGCTTGCAAATAAAATGTTTGTTTGGTTTTTTTTAATGTGCTAGATCCAAACTTCGTTATAGTCAGCAGGTGTTTGCAGATGGGCCTTTAGGAGACCAGTGGACAAAGCACAGGCAGCCACAACCACAGAAGCCATATAATCATTCTGAGATGTCTGAAGTTTTAAAAATTAAGGTAGGCTTTGTTTCAGAAGCCACTGGGTTTGTTTGGGCCCTTAAAAATTGATAGTACTTATTCAGACTCTTGGCTTTTGTTACCGGAAGGGGTGGTGGAACCATTATTACTTAAAAGGCTTTGGTATTTGGAGCAGGGGATAGGATAGGGCTTTGGTTGATTTCTTCTCTCACCTCTTCTGGTTGCCTGGTGGGTGAGAAGCTGTTTTTAGTTTTATTGTGCCTCAGTTTCTCATCTGCAGAATATTTACTTTCAAGAATGCTTTGAGACATTTAGGTGAAAATTGCCTTTTGGCAAGTGTCATAATACAGCGGTGCATGCTGCTGATGTTTAATCTTAATATTTACTGCTTTCTTTGGGGGTATGATGGCTGACTCAGAACGTGAGGGGCAATGGTAGAAAGCAATATCAAGACGCTTCTAACCAAAAGAAGAGGACAAATGGGGTCCACAGCCAACCAGCTAAACAGAACCACACACTGGTAAGATATACAACAGTAACTGTTGCATTAACAACTTTGGTGACATTTAATTAAGTGTAGACTAAAGCTTTGGTGGTAAACAGTAGATTGTCCAGTGATGTAAGCAGACCAAATTGAACAGTGTCCTTTGACTGTTGCGTATTAGAATTCCTTTGGGTAGCCTATTGCAAGTGAATTCTAGTGCATAATGGTGTTGGAGCAACGTTGTAGCCACAGTGGTTCAGGTATAATGTGAGACAAGTCAGATAAGCTTTTGAATGCAAGGCATTCAATCTTGTGAAGAATTTAAAAGTTTGTTTAACTTGATCCTAAGCATGTAGTCAGTCCAGCAAAAGATACCACCCGTGAAAACCATTGCTTTCCAATGCATAGCAGTCGGGCCTTTCTGTTGCTTTCTAGGTCTCTGCCAGATAAATGCCTAGTATATGATGCCAAGTCAAAATATACGTATAATTGGTTTGTGTGTGATGACCTATTTTGTTGCATGGAAAAACTACATATTAATTGTAAAATGTTTGCTTCCTCTCTGGCTAGAACTTGGACTTGTAGACTTGGAAATTTCTACCCCAGAGTCTTATCTATCCTATGCCACAGTAGGACTAAATTCAGTAATGTTTAGCCCCAAAGTTCATAGCAGTACTAGCCTGTTGTGTTCCCTTGGGATATTCTTTCTTGCACCCACACAAACACCCTCCCCTGGCTCATTGTTGAAGAGTTTGCATATCAGATGAATGCTCTTTTTGACAGTGGTTCTTGTTGAGGAGATGTTCTCCCCATGTTCTCCAGGCTTCACTCCTTGTGCCGTCGTTCTGGCAGTATTATTAATTTGGCCAAACTCTGAAATGCCCCAGGGAAGAAGGCAGCATGTTGCCAGCCTCAGTGGCTCATCTCCCTGACTTCCCAGGCCTCTATGGCCATGTGACTCAGTTTGTCAGTCTGTGTCTCGGCTGCTTCTTGCTTTCTGCTAATAAGCTGGACTTATTAATGCTGCTGTTGCTTCCTAATTCCCTGCTGTCTGGTGTCACGTAGAAGTGCAGGGAGCATGCACTGTGATCCAAATAAGCCTCCCTTTTGCAGAAAGTAGGGAAGCAGGGGGATGGTTGCAGGCAGGGTCCCAGCAGGGCAGGGAAAGGGAACAACATGTCAGGTAACAAGTTGCAGCAGAAATGCTGAAATCTGTGGCCTCTTAGAAAAAACCAGGTTCCATAATTCTGGAATCCTGGAGTCTGTTGGAACCTTGACTGAGATTAATGGGGAGTTCACACTTCAGAGCTGTTGGAGGCTGTCTGCAGACTCATGTACCTGCCAGTGCATCTGTTTGGCTTGTGTTGTGAAGGTGGTCTTCAGGCTGTAAGGCTAGAAGAACCTTTTTAAAACACAGAAAATTGAGATTCTGAAACAGTGATGAGGCAAGGAGTGAACTGTGTTCAAGTTTCTGTGGACTATGTGGGGCCCTGCTTGTGTTTCTTGTAGGAGCACAGCATTGATATGGTTCGTGCCGGAATGACTGAATAATCCCCTCTCAATATACATGCTTAATGAGTCCCAATTTGCCATCTTTTTTTTTTCTTTTTCTTCTTTTTTTAAGCATGTAAGCTCATCAGTGAATAACATTCCCATATCCGAAGTATTGGTGTAGAGGTATTGCACTAACAGTAAACATATAAGTGGCACGTCTACAGCTCTTGGTATGATGTTGAGAGCAAATACTTAAGGGGAAGGAAAGCTTTTAGTGCATGTCAGTTTTCTTTTTCCTTCTGTTCTCAAAAAAAATCTGAAACTAATACCTCCTTAAAGTAATAATTCTTGTGTGTTACGTAAGAGTCTTATGTTTTATAATATAGAATTATAAAATAAATTAATTCTATATTTTAACATTTTATTCTTTCAAAAGATTTGTAGTAGAGTTTGAGGTGCTCATTAGATAATCTTGGGGAGCGGTAATTCAGAACTTGCTTTGGGACTGCACTTCAGTTTTCAGTTGAAGTAGCTAAGTTCAATGTTGAGTTTTGTTTTTCTTTGTTATCTAATTCAAGAATGTCCAAGCTTGTATGCATCTCCTTGTGAGTTGATTAGAATTAGGATCTGTGTTATGAAGAGTGTAATGTGGTCATTCTTTTAACCAGAAATGTGAAAAAAAGCTTAATCCACGAAGACTTCAGGATAATTTTGAAACGGGTAAGTATATTCCTAACTTCCATACACATGTGACTATGTTGAGGGTTGAAGGTGTTCTGTACATGGGGGATTACATATACCAAGATGCAGGTTAAATGAAGCAACTTTTTCAGATGAAAAGTCTGAATTTTTAGAACTGCATAAACTTCTTGCAGCTCATGCTAAGAAGAGAAACCATTTATTTAAATCAAAGTTTCCACTCCTTTTTTTTATTTGTGAAATCTGTGGGATTACAGAATCAGAGTTGCAGAAGAATCCCCCCACCCCCCAAACCTGTGGTATGCAGACAATATTTACTGTTGTGTGTAAAACAAAATACTTACTACAACTCCTATGAAATTGGCCTTGACTATGACCACTAGAAGGCCAGTAAAGGTGAGGGATTCTTTTGCTACCCTATTTGTTTGAAACCATGACCAAATTAACCAAGCTGCCAGGGTGATTTGATATTAATTGAACAAGTTTCTTGTACAGCAGTGTAAAGCTAATACAAGCATATTATCAAATAATCCCCTTGATCAATAACTGTTCAAGGTTTTCTGCAGTTAAGTTTTTTGTTCTTTTTTGTTTTTTAAAGCAGATGCAGCCTATGACATGTGTTGCTCCAGTGAAGACCCGCTGCTAGAACAGACAGAGGGAGACTCTGTGGCATGTAATGGCCATTACAAATTCACTTTCTCATCGAGAGCTTTCTTGAGCTTCAAGTTTGACCATGATGCCATCATGAAAAGTTTTAACCTCTGACAGCAAGCCTGTTCTAGAGGAACAAAAATCAAAGACTTGCCTGTTGCAGTTGAGTGGGTTTTTAATCCAGCCTTACTTTTTCTCAGGAGTTTTCTGTGTGTTTGTTTTAATGCAATGCAGGGACTGGTATGGTGATCTAAAGGGTTCATTCTTTTTGCAGTATGGGAGTGGCAGTGAAGTGTTGCACTTTAAATGCAGTATAGCCTTTACCTACAAAAGTACCTTTCCAGTGTTTAGTTTGCTCGTTCCTAGCTGTACATTAGAGGGCATTCTTTTCTGTTTGTTTGTTAAAACTTGCTGCACATTTAGATTTGTCATTCATTGCAATATTTTAGTGTTGGCAGTACACTAACACTGAACTTTTAGCCTGCTATGATGTAAAGCTGTTGCAATATTCAGTCTTTATTCTCCAGTACTTGGCAATAGTATAGCAATGGCAAAGAAAGTAATTCTCAGAGGACTCCTGTATTCTCTATCCCAGTAATGGCAAAACCTAAAGTTGCACATTTCTCCTCCCCAGTTGTCTGCCTAGACTGTCTTCTCTTTATATTGAAACTTGTTTCAAAATGACTTGCAATGAGTAGGATTCAAAGTTATATCCTTTGGGTTATGTTTTGCCATGACTTGCAGCTTTTCTTTTTTTTTTTTTTTTTCCTGTGGCGATACCTGTGATGGACAGAACTTGCCACTTCACATGGCGTAGCATCATATCTTTGTCCGCAAAAACTGTCTGACTGGAAGAAAATCACCTGCAGTTTCTGTTTAGTTGCAGCTAATATCAAGAAATTAGGAGACGCTAATTTCTGTGAGAGGGGATTCTTGTGTAACATTTTTTATATTCAATAATAATCTAAAATACCCTCTAATCTTGGGAGGGAGGAAGCATCCGGGCAAATGTCTGACTGGATAGAGAATACCTTACGTGCCGCTTATAGGTTTGCAATAACCTTTTTAAGTGTCCATTATAGTGTTTTACACTGTCCTTAGGGGTTTTTAGTGTAATGTATGTTTATATATCCAATAGTATTGAATTTTATATTGCACTTGCATCTCAGTGTCTGAAAACTGTAGCTGAGAATGACTGAAGCTACAGCCTTTTAATAACAATATAAAAGATGTGAAAAATTAGCAGTAGCAATTCAGGGGATGCATTAAAAAATACTAGTCCTACATTCTGATCCAGCTGAGCGAGTTTAAATACTTACATTTTAACTTACTGCAGAGGATCTTACAGGGGAACATTTATCTTGGCAATGAACAACTGTATTTTGTATATCTTCAAGTGAACTGTTCTCTGAAATAAATAAAGGTTAGTGGGTGTGTGATTTGGAGGGCTGAATGCCTTAATTGACTTTGGTCATTCCAAGGCTGAGTCTTCTGACCAGAGAATGTATATTCACTCACGGACAGCCTTTTTTATCTCATGCAATCTCTGTGTTCTTGCAAGTACCCGTGTTGCCTGTTAGTTTGTTTTAGTCCTCAATAAGTAGTTACACAGCTTATTTTTTACCTTCACCTTCTTGCCTCTCCCCTTTTTGGGGCCATGCAATTTATGAGTTTTTAATGATGGTAAAATATTTTGTTAGCTGGAGAAGCTAGACTCTTACCTTTTCGTTAATAGGAGAAATTGACTTCAACATTTTTCCCATTTGGATCAGAAAGTCTTGAAATTACTTGGTTTAAAGCCATTTTTCTTGGCTTGCTAGGCTCTTACTGAAAAAAAGCAAGAGGTCAGTCTTTTGACAGTCCGGCTTAATATCCAGAGGTTGCTTGCATTGATAAATGCAAAAGTGCTGTCATTAAGTGAGAAATTGGGATAATAAGGTTGGGAAAGGATGAAGCACCAGTCAATTCTTTTTAGCTGAAGTAGTTGATTTCCCAGCAATAAGTGCCTAGCTTGCAATGAATGGGAGGTTAGCATTCGCATCTCCAGGCTGCTAGTGCCAGTGGGGGAAATGACTCTTAAGGCATGATTGGAAAATCAAGATTTGGAAATTTTTAATTTTAGTAGGTTGACTTTCAGGGGTGTTGCTGTAACACTTCTGAATGGAGCAGAGATTAAATAGGGCCTTTAAAAAGGCAAACAAATACGTTGATAGAGCAAAACTCATTTTAAATTTGTAACTTGTTTGTTAACAACTTGGGCATTTAATGGTTGTCAGAAGTGAGGGGAGAAGTCTCTTGAGAAATAGCTGTGCAGAATATCCCTAAGTGGAATATGCACTCTCTGCCCTGTCAGCTTGGTTACAAAGTGCAGGTCTTTTTTTTTTTTTTTTTTTTTTAAAAGGG
>NW_017729024.1:77176340-77177018 GCF_001723915.1 Gavialis gangeticus
TTTTTTTTTTTTTTTTTTTTTTTAAAGTGATGGTTTTGTTCAGTACAAAAATACCTGACTTCCTTGCTAAGCCCACACATGAGCTCCAGAAAAGACCCGGTTTTATTAAATCTAGCCTTAATGTGAGTTGCAAATAAATGTGATAATTATGCAATAACTTCCACCTCTGTGCAAAGGTACTGTGTTTTAGAGTTGCATACAAAATTTTCATGCGTGTATCAGCATCAGTTTCCTTCTTTCTCAGAGGTGTCTGAAACAGCTTATTAGATGTGCTGACATATGACCTGTCCTGAGGGCTCCGTGCTCCCTGCGCTGTGAACAGTTTGAATTGTTAGCTTATGTGTTCTCTGTATGTTTCATGATCGCACACATGTTAAATGAATCATTTTAGTTATACATGTATTCCAGAGCGCAGGAGTACAGTTTATATGGGTTTCTTTAAAATGGTGATGAAAGAGCAAATGGGTGAATGAATTTTCGTTGGACTTCTTTATGTTGTTTTTTTTTTTTTTTTTTTTTAAAAAAGGGGGGAGTTTTGGGGGGCCCACAGTCTCTAGTTAAACTCTGTGACTGGACTTCTGAGAGCCAAGAGCTTGTTTTTCATTTAAAGATGCTCAAAGAGTAAGCATGGCTGGCAGTCTTTGCGCTTGGAATAAAATAAGATGCAACCCTTGCCCA
>NW_017729024.1:77182018-77193895 GCF_001723915.1 Gavialis gangeticus
TGGTGAGATTTGGGGAGTCCACAGTCTCTAGTTAAACTCTGTGACTGGACTTCTGAGAGCCAAGAGCTTGTTTTTCATTTAAAGATGCTCAAAGAGTAAGCATGGCTGGCAGTCTTTGCGCTTGGAATAAAATAAGATGCAACCCTTGCCCACAGTGGCTCTTCAGGTTGTGAATGTCATTGTTCTGTGTCCTTGGAGTTAAAGGACTTGTGAAATAATGACAGAAGGTTTAACGGACAAAAAGCAAAGTGCAGGTACTGGAAATCTAGAATGGAATTAAGTACTGCATAAACTGTTTTTAATTTATTATAGCTTGTTGGTTTTTTGTTTCTTACAGTAGTTAGTTGTATGTATGTTTTAGCCTAATTCTTTTAGTGCGGGGGCGGGGGGAGAGGGGGAAATTAATTTGGGGGCTTTGGACTTGTAACTAATTTGTCTAACTTATGCATGTTTTTGTGGCTTGGTGGTCTTAAATTTCCAGTCTCCAGTATGCATTCATGCAGCTGAAAGCAGCTGTATCTTAAACATTGAGCTCTAGACATATTAGTGCAGACGGAGAGAAGAATAAATAGCTTTATATCGCAATCTAAAAACTTCCCTTTTTGTATTGTTAGCTCATAGTAAGTCTTTTTTTAGATGATGTCTGCACGAGTTGGAGTCTGTAACAGAACTTCAGGCTTCCTCCCGTGCTCCTTGGTTTACTTCGGAGAATGACAAGAGCAGTGCTCTCACTGTGTTTACTCATGGGCTATTTAACGCTGCAAGTGTAACCGTTACACTTTAATGTTAAGGCAAACTGCAGTCTGGCTGTTCCTAACGTTTCCAGTCAGATGCTTGTTTCATACAAAAAAGTGCATTTTCTGTTGCGTTCACTGATCTGATGCTGTATTTTTCCCAGTTTGATTTGCAGTATATATGCCGATGCTCTCATTTCTTGCTGCTCTAAAGAGCAAGAATCGAAGCTAGGGATCCAAATTCTAATATGTAGTGGCATGAAATGTAGTTGTTGGGGCATGCTTTATAACTAGCTGTGCAACATTAGTACAAGTTCTTAAGGTATGAGCTCAGCTCATGCTACAACAACCTCTTAAAACCAAATATTTACTGGAGTTTATTCTAATACCATGTGCTGGGAATCCAAGTTTTTGGAACAATTAGCTGATGGGCTAGTGTATTTTGCCAGTCCCAAGTCAGTTTTTTTTATCTCTGCATGGACATCAGTACTTCAGGCTTGCAATTTAAAGTTTCCAGCATCAGTTTTTTTGTGCATTATGTTAACATTTTGGTACTGGTGTCAGGCTGCTTTGGGGATTACAGTAGGCTGAAACCTGAGTCCATTTTAACTGCTTAATGTTCAAGCAGCAAAATATTACTCAAGATGTGGCATTTATGGGTGGTGAATTGATTCAGCCCTGCCAGAATGTGGACTGTGAAGGTGCTCTGACAGTAAATGAGGCTTGGACAGCTCGTTTCTCTTGTACAGCAATTAAGCTGTGATCATGTGTTTTATATTTGTAGCAATATTCTTGTTCGAGAACGGAAAGAACAAGAGGATTAGGCTAAAAGCTTGCATTTGCACTGTTCTTATACTGTACATAAGCACTGATAGGCAATGCAGTATATCTTGTGCTCTTTTGAGCATGCAATTCACTACTGGTTCAAGTAGGTTGTAAGCCTTAAAGTGAGACACCGTACACGTAGCAATTACTTCACTGCTGCATTCAAGATCATGCGAAAGCAAATTTGCATGTGCTTTGCTTATCTGAGCTTTGGGTTTCACTTAAAATTTTAAGTAGGAACTGATTCGTGGTCTCTGCTGTGACTCTTCTATGCAATCTGTAGAAAAGAAACCAGAACGCTGGCATGTTCTGTGGATGCCAGTGACTGCAGGGTGGCAGAAGAGCCTATTCTGCTGCTGCTTCACCAGCTAAGGTATGCAGGATATTGTCTTGGAGAGCAGGGAAGGCTAGAATTTAAGGAATTTTTACTTGACTATCAGTGAGGAGGTTTGTTTAAGTGACTTCTTTTCGGAGAAGAGAAAATTGTACTTACTGTTGGGTATCTGCAGCAAAAAAGGTCTTGTGGTATAGAAATAATATTGATATCTTTTTTCAAATTAAAAAACCACCGTTAGTTGTACAGTAGCATTTTCAACAAACCCTTTGTGCAGCATGAGCGTTGAAGGTATTGAAATGTATCAGTTGGAGGAAAATTAACTTTGAACGCTCTTCTGCTATTCTGAAGTTTGGGTTGTGGTTTTGAAGCAGATACATAACTCATTCTAATGTGTAAAGTACCACAAAGTTTTGATGAGAAATTCAGCAAGGCTTTTACATTTTTAAGTTCACATACGTAAAAGCATCTTACGTGTTTCAGAATCCCATGTAAAAATTTGCTGATGGCAACAAGAACATGTTGGACTCTTTTCTGTGCTCTGAGGACACTTTCGTCAAATTATTGGAGGAGGCAATTTACTTTTTTGATTCTAAGATGTTGGAATATTCTTGATATTATGTAGGGAATTTTTTAAAAGTTAAACGATATGGTAATAAATTCGAAGAGCTTTTTGGTTTCTAGATGGCATCCTGTATTGACAACCAAGTGCAGTACAGCTGTTTCTTTGTGCAGCATGAGATAACTTGTTTGATCTGTGGTTGCTTTTAAGTTCCTGTGATTGTCTTGCAGAAAACTAGGGAGATGCAAAGACTTGGTCTGCAATAATGAAGTGTTCTGTTGTGTTACCAATGAGACGTAGCCTGTCCCAACTGTAACATTTTAAGATTCTAGATTTTTTTTTTCACTGGTGTTGGGTGCTGTGTCCATACCGGGTAAATAAACATGTAAGGTTACAGGTTTATTTAGTTTCTCTGAGATAGCTGAAGAGTGGTTTGCACTGTTCAGCTCTTCTTTAGATAAGATCTGTAACTACCCATAAAGTCTATTGTACTAATAGATCATGTGTTTTTAAGCATTTTTTTTTAATGTTCATTTCTTGATCCAGACATTGAAGCACACTGTTTGTTAAAATGTCAACATTTAGTCACAGGCTATTTCTTTTGTATTTGTAAAGTGTTTTCTTTTTTTTACTGTTAAGATTAAAGTTTTTTACTTTCTGGATAATTATTTACTGTAATAACTTGAAGTAATGACTATGAACATTTGTCGCAGTGTGAAACTTAAATTCTGTACTGCTGTGGCAGTTAAACTTACACGAGAATGTTTCGACTCATTGCCTTAAATGCCAGTTAGCAGCACTGATTTTACATGTGCCAGTTTAAGGAGAGTATTAATTTACAAATAAAGCGCCTGTGGAGCTGCTTTTGATAGCATCTGGGTGCACTGAACTAAAGATTTAGTGTCAAATTCAGATCAGTGCTTTTAAAGTATTTGAGTTAAAGTGATTTGTCATCTAGGTAGTTTATTAAAAAATCAGATATATGGACATGTCATATGTACCCTTCTCTTTTAATTAGGCCTGATTTGATTTTTATAAAGCCCAGAGTGCTTTATAATTTTAAAACGTTTACAAATGCAATGTTAAGTACATCTTATAGAGCTGTACTCAATTCCTGCTGTAAGGTAAAGCAGAAAGGCAAAATCCATATAGAGACTTTCCTATTACCCTAGCACTCTGTTTGTGAAACAACACAATTGTGATTCTTATGCCATTTTGTCACATTAAGAGTGAAAACTAATAAGGATTTTGAACTGTATAATTTATTAACTTTGATTTCATGGCCTAGCACTGAACTGTTTAGTGAGGCAAGGAGAATGAGATGAGGCTGAAGCTACCAAGAAAAACCAAAAGAGCAGCACTCTTTAGCATTAGAAATTTATTCAGAATATAAGAACATTTGTAAAATAAAAGTATTATAAATGTCTCTGTATAAATAAATGCAGTTTTTACAATTCTATATATCAAATAAACACAGGATAGCTATCTTACAGCAGCTAAGAAACTAAAAAGCAGCTGGACACATTTAAAGCAAATCCATTAAGAGGAAAAGTCTCAAATTACAACATACCGTTATACGACATCTTTTAAATGAGGAACTTCCAGTAAAACAGTAGAACAGTACTGCTGTTTATGCAAACTAAATCACATGTGCTTTGTAATAACTAACAATACATTCAAGCTGGTGTAAAAGGGTTTTTTATTATACCTTTAATTAGAAAAGTACTTTTCAGAACATAATGTGAAGTATAAAATCCCATGCGCTGTGTGACGGACTCGATCTTTATTTTTTTAAAAGTCAGAACAAAAAATACAAACAGGTATTGTTGCACTTTTCTGGTAAGAGATGGACTTGGAGCAACTTACAGAGTCTAACTCTTTTCCATTTAGCTAATGGACATTATCAAAGTCGGAGTTAATTTTGTAGTGTTAAAGGTGACTCGCATCTATCTGCAGAGACTAAAAATGCAGAGGTCAAGCTGGTGTTTCATACAGTTGCATACTTAGTTTCCACTTGAATGCCAAAAACGAATACCTAGTAGGTGAACTAACTAAAGTACTGAAAAAAAAATGTTAACATAAAACACACACTCTTTATAGATGTTACTTACTGTTGCAGAAGATTACTGTTTCACAATTGGTCCTATCCCTACACCCTTTTCTAACTAACTAATGATGCCATATTTGCTCCATATGAAGCATGATAACCACATCTAAGACTTTCCTACACGGATGGTCTGACACAACAAGAATTGTCTTGCTTGTTTATTAAAACTTTTATGAAAGAAATGTTGGCTGGGTTGCCTTCAATCATTGACATGGTAAAACTATCTATGTCAGATTCACCTTTAGGGATGCTTAAAATGTATTTGAAAGAGAAGTCTGCTAAATAACCTACTTAAATTTGAGTTCCTGGGTGTCAATTGGCACAGTTGAAGCTGACTATAATAACTGGTTGGAAAATGTATTGGTCATTCCTCAGCATTTTGAATATTTGAGTAAGCCTCACTTAATGGTAGCTATTGTCTTGATTAGGGTTGGCAAGCCAGGCAGTTGACAGGTCAGAGTATAACAATTTTACAAGAAACCCTACATTTTTTCTGTCGTTTTAAAAAAAATCGTATTTCTGTCAAGAAATATTTTTTTGACAATTTCTTAATGGAAAAAATGTGCTTTTTTCTGTGTATTATTTGGACCTATTGGCCATTCTTTTACAATTTTTGATTCATCTATGACCAGTTGAGTACCCAACCCTAGTCTTGATATCTCTGTTTAATGAAAACCCAAACAGAGAACAGGTGCTAACACCATCTCAGAGAATAAGAAAACAGACTGAATTTGTTTTGAGATTTCTCCCCAGTACAAAATAGTAAGTCTGTTACTGAACAAAACCACATCCAAGGTTTTATCATACAAAAGATTTTCATAGGTTAAGCAGCATTTCTATAAAGTAACATTTTTGTACCAGAAAGCAACACTTCAAAACTTTTAACGTTACAGTAGGATGGTAGAATATCAGAAACTTAATAGATGCTTTTTGTACTAACAGTAAATAGAAAATACAGCTGCTGGAGCATGCTGGAGGAAAAGTAGCCCTGATAAGCTGATGGGGTTATTCAGAGAGAACCATAGTTCTTTGCCAGATACTTAACACTGTCTCCTACAAATACTCTTCAATTTATGTTGAGGCTTTGACTTTTTTATGTTACTGGTTTCTTACACCATCACTAAATGTCTATCCTACAGCACCCAAGTATCTTAAATGTTGAGAAACTCAACTAATATTTTTCCTCAAAGAGTTCAGGTTCCCTGTTACAATCCACTTAGTCTGCCTAAGTTGTAACTAAAATGAATGATAATAAACCACATGCTGCAGCCAAACAGAAGTAGAAGCAGACTGACATACAACTCCACAATAAATAGGGTAAACATCAGAGATGTACTGTGTATACATTACAGGGAAGGTTCACAGAAGGACATTTAAGTCCAAAATGTAAATCCCACTTCTCTGTTTTTGCCAGCCAAATGACTTCGTAGGCTGTGCAACTAGGCTTCTAATGGGATCCAGGGCCGAAGCATTCTTCCTCTCCTCCAGCGCCCACTAACTCAAGCCCGCTGCCAGAGGTGGTAGTAGCCTTAATTTCCTTTTATTGAATAGCTTCTTGGTTATAAGTCACCCAGGTTCAATTCTCCCCTATCTCCATTCCACCTCCTGAGTGAATGCTCCAGCCATCAAACTAAAAGGGTTAAATCTCTCACTCCTTGTTGACATCGCTCCACATTTCCTTAGCTATCAAAATAGTCATTGGTCAGAGAGAGTAAGCATGACCAGAACCTAATTGGTTAAGGCACTTTTAAGGGCTATCTAGAATGAGACTATTTAAGTGTAGTGACATGCTTTCCTCCAGCTCATATACACAAAGGACCAGATGCAGAAATGTAAGTTAGGCTTTTAAACAGGAGCTAGGCGCCCAAATACTTTTCTGGATTTGATCTATAGTTAGTTCAAGTTAATAAACCAGTCTTCTTCTGAACCTTACTCCCACATAACTAAGTTTATTTAGATAAATATATATAACAAAACATCAACTAATATAAAATATGTCAGCCTTGTCCATCTGTTCAGGTCTATCTATGAAGCACAGGATCTGGTCACTACTGGGAACATAGGGCATTTCTATACATGCATGTATTGCAGCACTGGGCACTTTTAGAAGTGCTGGTGTTGCGATGCATGCATTTGTATAAATGGCGAAATGCACGCCAGTGCTGAGAAAATGGCGGTGGTACGTTTTTGAACACATTGAAGGTATTTTAGTTCAAAGGAGCGCTGCTTCCATTTTCTGCACACTGGCACATTTTGCTGTTTATACAAATGTATCCGGGTGCATCAGCTCGCATGCTCTGCAGACTCAGTTAATCGAGTCTGCTCCACCAGGCTGGATTTGTGGCAGGTCGGAGCAGACAAAGGTATGTGAATACATGTCTATAAGCACTAAAACAGCTTAAGTGCCAGACTGCTAGCTGTGGTTGCCTCCCCTTCAACTATAGTTTTCTTAGCTGTGTAAGATACAGTAATCAAACAGCCAATCTAATTAATGAACCATTAAGAAACAGGGAGGCTAAATTACATTACAAAACCATTGTCTGGGGGCACTTTTCATTACTTCTGTCACTTTAAATGGGGCAAGCAAATGATTAGTGTTATTTTAGTCATAAGCAGGAGGATTCTACTGCATTTACTCTTTCAAAACCTCCACTTAAAGCTAATGTAGGCTTTCCCCTTGGTACAAACTAGTGATTTGGACTCATCAACTCTCCACATGGGTATAACTTTACCTTCTTCATCATGCAGCAGTTCTCAGGGTCTTAAGTATAGTAGTGATAAGCACAGTAAAAGGGACTGATGACCTTACCACAGTGGAAAGGTTTTGAACCTGTGCGAACTAGATTAGCGCACACCTCACTTTAATGGGATTGGGAGGGGACCAGCCAAGACATCAGCTGATCTTCAAAAGCATGTTTTAGACTAAAGGGTTCCCAGATTAGACCTATAGTGTCTGCTCAAACTTACTCTTCACTGGCTGCATTTTCCTAAACTAGAGAAGTGCATATGCACAACATACAAGTTCCTGTGCCTGTGCATGTGCATGCAAAAGCATGTAAATTTGCATCATTTTGTGTACACTGCACTTAATGTGTTTGGGGTCTTGTACAGGATTGCATAGAGTCACCTGTTTCTGAAAATCTGCCCCACAGGGTTTAGGGTTATTTCAGGCTTCCTTCATTTGGGCTCCTGCAGGTACATTTGAATTCAGACAGTTTACACAGTATATATAATGTAAAATCAGCAATTCTACCTTTTTGGCTGGGGACTAAAATATCCCTGGCAGCAATCAGCAAGCGAAAAAATGGAGTGAGGAAAAAGTGTGCTGCTGTAACCTTTTCTAGTTGCCCTACGTGGATTTTAGTGAAACACTTTTTATTTGGAATGACCTCACTTTGACTCCCTCTAAAGTTCAATGGTCATTTCAGATTCGTGACAACAGAATGTTTAGAGTCTGCTCTTCTCAGTGCATCATTAACGTGGGATTATATTCACAGTTTTTCACCTGGAAAGACCTTTTCCCAGGAAAGTTCCAAAACGTGCAGTCTGATTTTGTTTCCAGTAAAGGCTATGACAAAACTCAAGAACAGTGCTGGATCCAAAAAATACAGAAACTGCTTTGAAACAAGGTAGAAAAGCATGCCTCTGTAAGAGCGTATTTTTATCAAACCTTCTCTGGCAAACATGCCAAGAACCCTGGCATCTGGAATAAAGGAAAAACATTCTATTGCAGGACCAAGAAACTTTTCTGGACAGATCTTGTAAAAACATATGCCTCCAAGCAAACTGGTTGCAGCTTTTTTTGCTATAAGGGAGAATAGATTCATCTCAGCAAAACTATTCTATAGACAGAGATGCATTCAAAACACCAGGAAATCAATGTGACTACTGCTTAAATGATGGGGCGGGGGCTGCAAAAAGCTGCATTTGCATTGTGATTTAATAACCTCAGTGCAGGTGGGAATCGCATAGCTCTGCCATGAAGAAGGGTTAGCCCAGTCCAGGTGGGTGGTAACAGCAATAGGGACCCTTCATCTGGAAGTTATAAAATCTTTTTTTGATTTGCACTGGTGCAGTCAATTACAAAGTGGTCTTTTGTTGTCTGAAGATCAGATTATCAACATCTAGTTCACGGAAGAAAACAGCAGGTGCCAGCATGAAGGATAGCTGGAAGTCAGAACTAAGAACCATTAGGGTTTAAAATCCCATCTGAGTCTGTGTGGGGAGGGGAATGGACAGCAAATACCCACAAAATGTTGATTAATGTCTAGATGTAGCAAGGCCTGATTCCAGCCCAAATGCCAAAGCCCTGTGCTAATGGAGGGTTATCGGGCTTACAGAACCATGGCCACAGCCTTTAGAGAACAATCCATATCCGTGTAACCATGCATAGGAAACCTGAAACAAATCCCAGATGACTTCTGAATGTCGATGCCAAGGAAAGTATCTCAGGCTTGAAGAACACATAACCTACAAGGGAATGTAGTTACAATAATGAACAGTGCAAAGCTAACTGACTTAAGGCTGACACCCTGTTAAAATTGCTACTGTGTTGTTATCTGCTCAATCTCAGCAATGGTGAAAAAATGCCTATAAACAAGTCATCCAGGCACTGGCTATGTGCTGCACCTGAGCCCACCTCTCCCCACTACCTAGAGATAGCAACCCAATCTCTATGCCTCAGCCTGCCTCTATTAATGCAGGTTTTTATCCTGTTCCAGCTTACAATACATTAGTATGACATGAAAAACCAACCAACTTGAACAAAGAACTTCAGACACACTAACAGTAACTAATTAAAAATATCTCATATAGTTTATGAGCCCCAGAAAGCTGTGCTAGGACAATGCGAGTAGAAGTTGCGTGAGCTACACAGCCATTCTGTTCACATTGTGTCATGTGTGACTGTGTCTATATGTATGCCCACATATACACATACACATGCATACAATACTGAACAGGTACATTGTTGCAAACAGGTACCTTTTTGGTCAAAACAAGTGCAGAGGGACTTTCCACATCTTGAACACGCAAAGACACAATCGAACATTATGCACGTGACAAAGGTGGCCCATCTTGTAGACAACGACCTTAGCTGTAAATATATTATTACTGGAAATCCAATGCTTTCATGAACTGTCAGAGCCACCATACGATGTGAAGGACAAAAGCTGTTCTACAACTTCTTACCTACTCTTGGCACAGACTGTCCGGCACTGTGAAAAACATGTAGTTACATACCCATAGCCTTTAAGGTCACAAGAAATGCATCACCACCACAAGTATGCAATACCACCTTTCTCATTCTGGGGAAGGAATGCTGTCTGCGTAAAACTTCTTCAAATTAACAAGACTTGTCCGCCTTGATGTGCTGAACTGTGTGCACTGTGGATAACTGTGAGTTTGGTGCAAAAGACAAACTAGACTTTCATTTTACATCTTCCCCACTCGTAGAGCAGATGTTAACAGCAACAGCAGGTCTTTCCTCCAGATTTTAAGACAGGAGGTCGAAGGAGGAATGGGGGAGGTGGCTGGAGAACTATCAAAATCTTTATGGGTTCAAACCAGAAAAAGTTTGTAACATGTTATTTCTCTTAGCACTACATCTGCAGTGATGGAATGCAAAGGGATCCAGGTGTCCCACATACTACAAAATTCTGCATGGGCAGAGACCTTACATACACTGTGTACGTAACCTTGGTATGAAGAGAAATTTTACCTTTAGGCATGGTCCATTAGCACGGAATCATCAAAAAACTATCCTTGGCTTAGGCTGAGAATAGTCTCTCCATCCCTCTTGATTTGAGTTGAGAGCCACAGTCCAAGATGAGGTGCTGATCTATGTCTATGTTATGTCCCATATCCTTAAGTGTTCACTACCCAAAATCAGCCTCAAAACAAAACAGGTTTTTAATGGCACTAATTGTCTTTTATCTATATATAGAGATATATATCTATATAGATATTAATCTATATATATCTATATAGATATTAATCTATATATATATATCTCTCTATATATGTATAGATAGATGAGATATTTAAAGTGAAGTTTCATTGGTATGAGGTCTTGAGTTCTCTTCCTCCAGCAGAGCTATTCTTTGTTTGAGCATCCTCACTTGCGTCTCATGCCTTTCAACCATGGCCATCATTTGTGACTCCAGTTTCTTCAGTTTGTTTTGATGCTTCTTCTTTGCTTTCTCATAGGCTGCCACCAGGTTACTATTGGAAACAAGCAGCAATATAAGAACATTCAATATAGCTGACTCAAGGCACGTACTTAGAAACTGAGGCACCCAAAATCAACAACAACTTATGAAAATTTGACACAAAATTTCCCCACCTGAAATCAAATTTTTTTTCCCCTTAAGGTTTACAAAATGACTCCCTTACAAGCCAGGACCTTGTTTCCAAAGTCTCAGCCTTGAGTGAAGTAGTGTTCATCCCAGAAAATAAAAATGAGCAAATAAAAGCCTGAGACGCCCACAGTACAAGGAGCAGGAAATGGGACCTGAAAAATCCAAGACAGCACAACTTGTCACTTTCATTAGTGCCTGCAGGAGCGATTCTTAGCCAGGTGCGTCAGCACCAGGGGTACCTTGAGTCCTTTCAAGGGTGCCACAGGGTATCAAGGAGGCTGTTAGCACTGTGAGATGTGTAGACATGATTCACAAGATAAACCTAGAGATTCCAAATAGGAATCCAGAGTATTAAAAGCATGCTGCCCTGTTGTGGTCTTTCTGACTTCTTTTCAACAGAAGAATTTCTCTATTATTTTTCTGTAGTCAAAAACTGAATGAAAACCAAGAGCTGGCATTTTCCAAGGGGTGTCTTGAGTTTAACAAGGAGGTTCTTGGTTGAGAACCACTTGCCTACGTGTGTGCAATGTGTGTGATGCCAGTAAGGCCAACTCTCATGGAAAAAAAATCACGAGACTCCTGATTTCCAAGTCAAATTAAGTCTGACTCATGATCTCCTGATAGAGAGAGCAAATCTCAGGATTTTTTCTTCTGGTGCACGGAGAGAGAGTGCCAAGCTGGTAAGTGTGTGGAGGGGAAGGGGCAGGTGGTGGGTGGGGAAAGTTTGTGGGGTGCCCAGATATCACACTGATGTGGATCATGTGAGTACCCAAATGGACCTTGAGTGTGTGCCTGCTTAAAGTCCGACAACGTGGTTCCCATCTTCAAAAAGGGGAGGAAAGAGGACCCGGGGAACTACAGGCCAGTCAGTCTTACCTCGATCCTGGGCAAGCTGTTCGAGAAAATTATTCTGGCACACATCCAGGAGGGGCCAGCAGGGAACTGCATGCTCAGGG
>NW_017729024.1:77194260-77207964 GCF_001723915.1 Gavialis gangeticus
GGGATGTGGACAGCATGGAGAGGGTCCAGAGGAGGGCCACTCGTATGATCAAGGGACAGCAGGGTAGGTCCTATGAGGAAAGGATGCGGGACCTGAACCTGTTCAGCCTTCAAAAGAGAAGGCTGAGGGGGGATCTTGTGGCCTGTTATAAACTGGTTGGGGGGATCAGCAGGCGCTGGGGGAGTCCCTGTTCCCCCGAGCGCCACAAGGAGTGACCAGGAACAACGGTCACAAGCTGGCGGAGGGAAGGTTTAAGTTGGACATCAGGAGGCGCTACTTCATGGTCAGGGCGGCTAGAGTCTGGAACCAGCTTCCAAGTGAGGTGGTGCAGGCTCCCACCCTGGGGGTTTTTAAGAGGAGGTTGGATGACCACCTTACTGGGGTCGTTTGACCCCAGTACTCTTTCCTGCCATGGCAGGGGGTTGGACTAGATGATCTGCTCAGGTCCCTTCTGACCCTAGAAACTATGAAACTATGAAACACATGTAACATTTTACTTGCCAAATGCACTATTGTCAAATCCCTATTGTCCCCCTTCTATTCAATGGGAAAGCACCAGGTGGATACTGGCTGAATAGCTAGGCTAGCTTGTCACCACAATGGCCGAGCCACCCTGTGACAGTTAGACTAGAGCACACAAATGACACTACATGGTGAATACTGGACTCTGAGTATGAGAGAGACCAATGACTCTCAGTATATCAAAATCTACAGCTGATGCAGACCAGCTGGCGGGGTGGGAGGGAGATGGGATGGGACAGGACACTACCAAACAGTTCACTGCATGGGATTATAGAAGCAAATTTGAAAGGATCAGTAGAGATGAATGAGCCAGGCTCAAGGGAAGGGGAGATTGCAGCAAGGTGCTGTAAATCATAAGCATGGCTAAATGGAGCAATTATTTGTAATGCTTCCCTTTAGGGGCTGGGGTGGGGGGGGAAGAGAACAGCCCAGCAGCAATATAACTTGATCCCATTTCATCCTGCTACAGAGTTCTCACTGTGCTGAGTGAGAGGGATTTACCCTCTGCCCTCAGGAATAACCTTGCAACCTTTCAGACTACTGGCGTGAAGCTGAGGATGTAAAGCCTGTTCATTAGGGCAGGAAAATGATTAACAGCGCACTAAGGGAGTGCAGCAGAAATCATATGTGCATCCGCTCGCTAGAAAATCCTTTACCTGTTTGCCCTTTTCAGGTCATTCACAAACTCCGCAGACTGCTGATGTCGGATTTCGCTGCTCTTCGTGAGCCTCTCTAAGGCACTCACTAACTCCTGCACTCTGGCTTTCAGTTTCTTCTCTCTGCATCAGGACACAAGGAATGAAGAAAAATCAGTTAACTGCACAATAGCAGTGTTTGGACTTGCGGGAGTTTCGACAGCATTCAGCCACATGCCTTCTGGGTCAGGGTTATGGGAAGAAGGCATTTCCTTTATGCAACTCTGATAATGCAAGATTCATTTCTCAGTGAAATTGCTTTAAACTCGATTTAAAAATGCAAAGTAGCAACAAACTCACCAATTACAAATGGAGGACAAAAGGTCATGTGGGCAAACGTAGGTCAAAATTCTGTGACCACAGGAGTCGTCTTATTCACATGACACCTCATTAAAAGATAATAAACAAGAGTAGGATGCGCAAGGGTCACAGTTAAAGAGAGCAATCGGTGGAAGATATAGGTTCATGCCATGTTCTGTGCACTACATGTGTCATGGCAACTCAGCTAAAGAAACTGTAAAGAATTTAAGCTTCAAGGTACTATGTATATAGAAAAGGTATATAACCATTGTGCATGCTGGATTACTAATCAAGGCAATTTGCTAGTCAAGCACTTGCTTGTTTTGACTTAAAATTTTTCTTCAGTAGAGGGAAAAAAAAGAGAAACTACAGGAAGACTCAGTGTATAAGAGGAAGACCTCAAACAGGGAAGCTTCCCCAGCATCCCAGATGGCACAGAAGCAAAACATCAATCCTAGGCACCCAACAGCCTGAGTTTGCTGCTCTGGATTAGGAATGCATCAGTTCGTGGAGCAGAATGAAGCAGGATTGTCGTGAGCAGAACCAAGTCACAGCATAAAGACATGACCCACGGCAGACGTCGTTCTCCTGCAGCTCTGCACAATTCTGTGCTTACAAAAGCCCCTTTGCAGTTGGGACTTATGAAATAGTTGAGAAATGGTTTATAAATCATGTTTCAAAATATATTTTAAAAGGTTTTAACACAGTTACCACAACAGATGTGCCCCAGAATAAGATGGATCATTAATAGTGATTAGGAATGATTAGGAGCCTTTTTTGTTTGGCAGTGGGAAATACAAGGGATGAAGAAACAATAATAGGAAATGGAGAGTAAGGGCAAGAGGCAGCAAGAGAAAGAGTTCAGGAATTTCTTCAGCCAGGAATCTTCCAGGCCAAATTTCTGGCAGAAGTACTCTTAACCCTCCCTGAGTACCCTTCCCTTGCCTGATTTGCTGCTTTGCTTTCTGCTTCCTGAACTGTTAACTGAGGATTTTGAATAGGTTTAAAAAAAATAAATCCTAACATTGGTAAAAAGGCAGCACAAAATACATGAGAGTGAGCATGTCCACAGAGTATATAGTTAAATGATCGGACGCTATCTTTCCACAGGACTCCCTGCCTCCATCAAATGCATGAGATCAAGCTGCTTTTTGGGTGAACCAGGGTTTTGCAACTGTGCTGTGTAGACCCTCTCCCCCCTGCCTTGTTTGTGGTAGAAATTGTGAACGTGGTAACTAATGAGGCAGAGGATTTCAGAAGGGAAAGGGCAGTTCCTTGGTTAAGGCAGCTGGAAGCCGCCTGGGAGAACGGCGGTCTGTCCTTAACCCTGCCAAAGTTCCTGTGTGACACTTGGCAAGTCACTTAAAACCAAACTTCTCATAAGCAGTCAACTAATGGTCTATTTCTCCTCTTCTGAGGGCCCAGTCTGAGACCCTAGGGCCTGATCTGCAGAAATGTTGAGCACTCAGAGCTATAACTGAAGTCAGTGGGAGCTGTGCTTTATACAGATAAAGTGCTAGATAAATAAGTGTTCTTAAAAATCAGTCCTTGGGGTCTCAATTTGAGTGCCAAACATCAGTGGACCCTTTTGACCCCATACCTCAGGTCCCCATCTATAGAATGGGCATAATAATATCATCTTAAAGGGTGTTCAGAAGATGAATTAATGTTTGTGAGGCATTTAGGGCTAAATCCAGGAAGGTTCTTAGGTGTGTAACTGCAATCTTAAACACCCACATCCAAAATCTGGATTCTCAAAACATTTCTTCAGCTGCCACTTAACCCTGCCCAATCTGCACTGGACTCACTGAAATTTCTTGCTGCTAGTCATGTGCACAACAACACTTATCTTCAGCACTTAAACTGAAAAACTGGGTGCTATCCCGGGGGGTGGGGAAGGATAACAGACAGATGGACAGGAAAGTGGTGCAGTTACACCCCCACTTTGATCCCTGCTCCACCCAAATTTTAAAAGCAACTGCCTTGCAGTAGGCAGCATCCCTGAGGGAGTCAGCTGACATCATGGCTCATTATCATCTACCTGATCCCTTCTAAACTCTCCACTCCACAGGTGTTAACGACCCTCACTCCTTTTTAATGGTCTTTAATGGTTCTGCTAATCAAGGCAGAGCCTTTGTGCTGCAAGTCTGCTGTCTGTTACCTGTTTCTGCTATTTAGCTCCTATTTCACAGCTCTGCAAAATGCTTTTAACACTACCAGAAACATTAACTCAGGTGTGGAAATAATGTTCAGTGAAACACTGGATGCACTGTCAAGATGCTCAAGAAAGCTAGATTTTGTTTTATGACTCTTAAAAAGACGTCCATTTAATTCTAAGGGCTCCAGAAGTAATGAAACATCTTTTGATTATTTTTGCCTTGTTTGTTTTGTTTTTATACAGGATATATGAATAGCAAATTAATGCCCATTCCAATAAAGTTATATTTATTTTTGCTCGGATCTTAAACTGAACAATATACCCCCAAGCCCCTGGCCTATTAAAGTTTCTAGTTTCTTTTTAACTAGGGAAAAAAGTGTTGTGCTATATGTGATGATGCACCATGCTATCTGCATCCCTCTGTTCAAAAAACTAGATCTGCTTTTGCTAGATGGCTATACCCCAGCAAGGTTTGTAAAAAGACATCCTGCTTATCATGACTGTGAGGCTTAGTCCAGCAGTGGTTTTTGGAACATGTTGAGTAGACCGAGTCGTGCACAAAACAGTGAGGAGGAAGAAGAGGAGATATCGCCCTTTTATCCATATGCCAGTAAGCACTACCCTGAGGGATGCAGAAAACCACTACAGAAATGCTTCTGTTTCTGTCTAACTGGGAGGAGAGTGCATGAGAGAGAGTGTGAGAGAGGCCGAGGTTATTTTATAGCCCAGTGATTAGAGTACTCGTCTGGGATGTGCAAGAACCATGTTTAAATCCAGGGCTTAGGGCTCTCTTGAAAGGTGGGAGATCTGCGTTCAAATCCTGCTACAAACCAGAAAAAGAGGGATATAACTGTGGGCCCCCCTTATTCCTAATGACTGCTCTTATCACTGGGCTGCTGGGTAAAATGGGTGTGACCTGGCTTAACAGCTCTGCCACAAAAGGCTTGTAGCTGTGAGTTCGGAGCAGCAGGAAATGCCTCCCTTCCACGCAGATGGAGTTCAGTTCCCATGTCCCTGAAAGGGGCAAGGCTTAAGTCCTGAACCCTGATGCTCCTGCTCTTATGCCAATGCATTGTTTGGGGGGGGAGGGCTGGGAAACGACCTGAGAGCTGTGGAGTCCACTGGGCAGCATGTAGGTGACAGATGTTGCAGTACTGGATCTAAACCCTTGTGAGCCAGCAGAGCCCCTTGTGTTTAGTGAGTGTATATGTCCCAACTTTACAGACTACAATCATTCCTGCTGTTATTTCCTTTTGTTAGCCCTGAAGAACCAACACAGGGGAGGGGGTGAGAGCTGGGTGCTATTTCATCAGGTGCATTACTAAGTTTCAATTACAGGTTTCCCTCGCTTTAGGTGGGTTCTATATGTACAGATTCACTCTTATGAGATGACCCTTTTTATACCAAAAATTTGTTGTATGTGAGGTGAATTCACTCTTATGCGAACGGGGTGGTGGAAGCCTGCAGTCAGCTGCTTTGTGTGGTGCATTGTGAGAGTGACATGCACCAAAATATGGTCTCCTGTGTGGATCTGTGCTCCTTGCTTGTTGCCTGTGAGACGTGTTTCTGTAGTTGCCATCCCCATTACGGTAGTGCCCTGTGCCCGTTGTCTGTTGTTGGTGAGTACCAAAATTGTCTTGTAAAAGTGGCAGAAATGGGTCTGGGGGTGAGTGCAGCTGAGGTCTTGGAACGTCTCCCTATTTGTTACAGTGTAAAGTAGTTTCCCTTTATGCAAATTTGAGTTATGCGCCATTTTCCAGGAATGCATGTACAGCATAAAGCGAGGGAAAGCTGTACAGGGTAAATCAGTAATGCCTGTAAAACCCTCCTGCCCACACACATCTGTGGTGGCAGAACTTTAACATGTGGGGATTGCAAAGATGATCCTTAATCTGAGGACAACTGTTATGAAGAGGCACATTACTGAGGCCATAATTTGGCTTGCAGAACTGCTCCTGCTAGAGTGGAAGTACTAGAAGGGAAGTACTCAGTTTGATGTCCCATTTGCAAGGCTGAGAAGAGGAAGGAAAAACCCATCTTTTTACTTGAAAACTGATTATTTTTGATACATAATCATTAAGAGCTGACTGGCAAAGAGGAGCACGTCTCCAGGCTTTCTATTCACACCTCATCTATCCTTCAAGGGAGTTGAGAACTGAAGCCCCTGAAAGAACCATCTGAACCAACACACCACGCTGCGGCCTGGGGAATCTTCCAGGATCCTCCAAGACCTCGGTGAGATTTACCAGCCTGCAGTTCCAGCGCTGGTCTGACAGTGGCAGCATTTTATAACTATGGAAAGAACCACCTAATATTAAGCTAATTCAATGTTAGAACTATAAGTCCCTCTTTTCAGCAAGAGACAAGTTTTGACAAAAAGAAGTTAGGGAAAACTGGTTAGGTAAAAATGGAAACAGCCTAGAACCCTAAAAACTCTTTACTGAATAGCTTCATGCATAGGCTACAAAATGTATTTGTATAATTCAAGTACTTCAGTTGTTTTTCTCCCCCCCCCCACCCCCCCAGGGGGTAGGTGATGGCAGATGATCATAAGCCTCATCAACTTTCTCTCTGGCTCTAGGGTACATTTTTTTGAACATACTTTAATGTAAGCACACAGCATAGTTTATATGCACTAGTTTGCATCCTTTATGGAAAAACAGAAGTAAATAAATTCCCCACAATTTCACCTATGGGAGACGATCCACTGTGATGCTAGATGTTAGCTGCATCACTTCAGTGTGCTTCTGGTAGCTGTTCTGATACCTGGCTGATAAGGACCATACAAACCTTGCTAGAACAGCATAAAAGTCAAAGTGTCTGCCTGTGCCAGGAAGTAGGAGGAGATGAAAAAACAAAAATAATGTAGACCCATTTAAAATGACAGGTTGACCAGAACATACCATATTAAAAGGCAACGCTGCAGCACCTTGCACGGTGAGAAGCCCCATAAAGCAGCGATTCCCATATGTTCTCAACAGATCACCCTTCATACAAGCCCTGTGGGCAGCTATTACTAAAGGAAGAAAATGATAATGAGGGCTTTAAAGACCCTAAGGAAATTTTCTTCAAATGATAAAGGAAACCAATAGCTGATTTGTCCTGGCTGTTGTAACCTGGTGATACATACGTACATTTGCAAAAAAGAACTATTACTTACTATTCCACATACCACGACCAGGGTTTGAATTATGGGAGGGTTGAGGGGGTTGAGCCCTGAATAAGAGACAAGACTCCTTCTTCCCCCAGCAGTCAGGGAGAAACTGTTGTTTAGCACGGGGGAAAAATGGCCCTTCCCCCTCGTGGCTGCCAGGTGCTTTTTGCTGCAGCCGCCTGGAGCCCATGCCTGGGCTGCCCTGCGGCTTCTCTCTGCTGCTGCCGCTGCCGCATTCAGCTCCCCCAAGCGTCAATGTGAAATTCAAACCTTGATGTCAACAGGGATCACCCCATGAAATTATCAAACAAATAAAGGAACTACCACTCTTGTTCTTACATAGCACCTAACAAGCCTGTGGAATTAACTGCCAAAAATGTAACCAAGTTCAAAAAGCCATTAGACAAATGTATGGAGGGTATGTCCAGCAGGGGCCCTTTAACAGTATTCAGGGATGTAACCTCAGACTCACGTCATCCCTAACCTATGGCTGTTGATAATTGGGAAGATACAACAGAAGACAGATCAGTTTATACATGCCTTGTTTCTTATACTTTTCCTCTATAGCAACTGCTACTTGCCACTGTTGGTTGGATGGACTTGGTCTGACCCAGTATGGCTGTTCTTATGTTCTCAGTCCCTATATTGCCCTTTTTCTGGTTTGCAACAGGGACTCTGCATGTGGGGGCCAAGGAATCAGCATCTCTGCTGCCTGCCATGGAGCCAGTCCATCCCAAACTGGTCAAATTCTTTTCAGGCGCCAGTTCAGAGCCCCCTAGCTAGCAGGGCACCAAGCAGCACTTATGCAGCATATTTACTTCTACCAACACTTACTACCAACTGGGAACCTGCAATGTTGCATCAGGTAAATCAGTCTAACCCATAATTTGCAGAGGCAAAATCCAGGAAGTGTTGTTACCTCTTCTTGATCTAGTAGAGTCAGCCGACGAACATCAAACCCTCTACCCTCTCCCAGGGATTCTCATGCAAGACACCACACACAGCAGCTTGATGAAGTGCTCTGGAGTCTACCTAAACCTCACACAATCCTGCAAACCAATCCACAGGGATCCAATCCTGTTGTGTGCCTGGTGTATACTTATTTACTGTCACATTCCTTTCACGTCAATGGGCTTTTTATGACAAATTGCTACTACGACACAGGGGTACTATAGCAGCAGTTACTGCTGTTTTAGCTTGGAGTCTGAGAAAATGAGATTTATTCACGGTTTGACTTAGTAACCAAAACCACAGGAAGGAAGATTCTCCCCTCCAAGGTGTTGCATTTTCCATTTTCACTGACTTCACCATAGCTGCGAACTGCTGGAAGGTCAGCTGTCTCCTATTCCCTTGAAGACCCTAAGAAAATACCCCTTCTGCATTTGGAGCCATTTTTGTATCACTCTTAATTTCTACTGTTCCCCAATCAACTAAGTCAGTCTGGCTCATGAAAACCCTTCTAATGTTTCTGCCCTTCCAGGCACGTATTCTGGGCAATTTATCTGAGTGATAACGACCCTGGAGGTGCACTTTGTATTCCATTAATACACTACAGGGCTACATGCATTTATGAAATTCTGGGCACAGCTTCACTCTCCTGATTGCTGTTATAAATCAGCAGAATATGAAGAATCAGCAAGTGCAGGTTTAATACAACAGAACATTTAAAAATAACAGCACTATTTATAATACTGTGCCTTTTCAGAATAAGGGTATGTCTACAGGGCAATCTGAAGCTATGACTGCCACTCAGGTAGACATATGCTAGTTTTAAGGTACCTAACTTGGGTACTGATAACCATGGAGCTGTGGTGGAATACTCTGCTGATGAGTATTAATCCACCCTGAGTTTACATAGCCTGTGATGGTGCCCATACTGCTGAAGTGAGTATACAGCTAGCTTGTGTCTATCTACATGGGCTGGAATCGCACCTTTTTGCATTTAGATGAAAGAACTATTTTAAAGGAACCCTCAGGGCATTTGTACATGTGCTTTTAAAAGTGCTCAGTGCTGCACCACATGCATTTGTATAAATGGTGAAATGCATGTCAGTGCTGAGAAAATGGTGGTGGCACGCTTTTGAACTAAAACACATCGACAGTGTTTTAGTTCAAAAGCGCCCCGCTGCCATTTTCTGTGCGCTGATGCGCATTTTGCCACTTATACAACTTCATGTGATGTGATGCAGTGTGCATCAGCTCATGTGCAGAGCAGACTCAATTAATTGTGCCAGAGATCTGATTAATCGAGTCTGCTCTGACATGCCGGATCTCTGGCATGTCACAGCACGAAAATGCACATGTATAAATGCCCTGAGTCCTATGCACTTTAGATTCAGAGTAGTTAGGACTGCAGAAATTTTCCCCTACAAGGACCAGTATATCACCTCTCATCCCACCCCCAACTGTTTTTTTCCCAATTGACTCCTGCAGCAGGGAGTTGTGAAAAACCTACCAGCAGCACCTCACATCTTGTGTAACCTACAGCAAGAGAGAAGTCTGGTGACAAGAAGCAAGCCTGTGATCACAGACACACCTCCAGCAGGTCACACAGAGACTGTAGGTCTGTTTCAGTTTGTTAATAACTCTGCTGCAGTGAGCAGTCAGCAGGAAACTAAAGAAGCCCACTGGGGAAATCCCTGACTTCCCTGTTTAAAAGGGGGAAAATTACCTTTAGAGTAAGCATGTTAAGCTACATCCTTGGAAAAATATTACCATTTATATATTGAAATTGTTGTCATAGTAGTAATGGAGAATTTGGTTTTACAACAATTGCTGGGTGGAATTAAAAGGGACAATTGCTGAATGCTTTAAAGAGCTTTTGGCTCAGGTTCATGGAATGGCTTTATTGGAAAGGGTAGTTTACAGGGCCTCTACATTTTCTCTCGTTTCAAATTCTAGCCACACAAAATGCTGAGGAATCCTTTTTGGTTGGAGAAGGAAACTACAGCATAAACCTTACACAATAGAATTGGATTTGGGGTTTTCTATTTGCTGCTGGTTTAGTTTTGATCCAGGCTGCCTTAGACAGGGTCCTGAGGATCTCATGACTTCCCTCCCTACTCTCTGTGCCTGGATTCCCCCCTACTTAGGCATTACATCCTGCTATTCCAGTAGACATGGGCAACTGGTGCCTCCTGAATTGGGGGGGGCACCAACAGGGCACGATGCGGGCATCAGTGGGGATCTACCGCTGGCAGAGCCACTTTCTGTTCCCCCCTACCAGCTGGAGTGCTCAGTTGGGGGGGGGGGGCCCACCGGCCTTTTGGGGGGGGGTGTGGCCCCCCCCCCCCCCCGGGCCCCCCCCCCGGGGGGGGGGCCGGTTGGGGGGGGGGGGCCCACCGGCCTTTTGGGGGGGGGTGTGGCCCCCCCCCCCCCCCGGGCCCCCCCCCCGGGGGGGGGGCCGGTTGGGGGGGGGGGGCCCACCGGCCTTTTGGGGGGGGGTGTGGCCCCCCCCCCCCCCCGGGCCCCCCCCCCGGGGGGGGGGCCGGTTGGGGGGGGGGGGCCCCAGTGCTCTTGAGGAGGGGCATGTGCCCCTGCCTGCCGTTACCCTCCTACACATTGCCTATGCCAGTAGAACTGGAGGACACATATGTAGTCTCTGATTCAGCCACCAGGATTTCCAAATGAAGTTCCCCTTCTCAGGCAACCAGGGCTGTACATTTCAAATCAGTGCAGCTGAATCCTTTTTTTACTGGCAGTTTAAACCAACATCTAATGACGAAACTACATACAACACGCCCAAGCCATTTAAACAGCGCAGCTACCTTACCACTCAGGGCTAGCTTGGGGATCTGGAACACCAAAGAAGATGGCTATGCTGATGCTTGTTGTTCTGGATAGCAACAAATCGGTACTCACAGAATACTTTATGGAAGTCATTTCAAACACCACCTCTCCCTACCTCACAAGCTCATTTGGGCTAGCAGATGCAGGGGTATTGTGTCCTGCTGCCCGTCTGACGGTGGTCATGAAAAGGAGAGGTGTTGAATGTTTTAAAATCTATCTTGTTGCCCTGTGGAGCAAAGAGTGTTGCATCATTTTATCTTTTCAAATGTGTTGCCTGATAGAGGCTTGGAGCAGCTGCAGGCCTCTCAGAAACCAAAGAGACCCCTGGGTATATGGCACCTCTGAAAAATTATGCTAGTGGCGCTTCTGGAATGGATGGGGTGCAATGCAGGCACTTACCTTGTCAAGCTGCTGAGTGTAGCTTTGCCGAGGTCTTTTACCTTGTCCTTGGGCTTCCTTTGAGCTCAACTCAGTTATGTGAAGGTGGAGAATGACTTTATTAGGAAATCTCTTCAGCTTCAGCTGAAAAGGTAGGTTGTTGCCCGCAGTGTCCTGAGAATCTGTCCCATCTTGTCACTACACTCAGTTCTTCTTTTTTCCCCTCTGGGGGAGATCTCTCTTGCACATGCTTACTGTGTTATATATCACATGGCTATTTCCACAAATTCCATGCATAATCCTGTGTTTTTCCCAAGAAAAACTTGATGGCTAGGGAGAAACTTGATGACAGCAGAGTCATGAAAAGACAGGGATCCTTGAATAGTGCAGCTGACTGTGTCATTTGCAGAGCTGTGCCGCAGACTTTATTACAATCTGTCACAATCTGTTTGGCTCTCAAATATTGAGAATTTCACATCTTCCCCCCACTGACCATTTAGTAGCTGTGATAATTAGGTCATGGAAAAAGCAGCAAATGTGAAACAAAGCTGGCAAAAGCAGCATATCCTCCAGTGCTTTGGGGAAAAGACTGCCTTTTAATACAAAGCTTGACTGGCATCTGCTTGTCTGCTTTGTACTGCAGTATGGGAGAAAAGTACATTTAGCTGTGCCACTTTAAATGTCACTGTGCCACATCATTACAGTATGATGTTGTGAGGCTTCCTGATCTCCAACAGCAGCCTTATTAATGCTAAAAGATACTTATTTCTAATCAAGTTCCTACATTAAGGGCTGGTCCTAATTTCTATTATGAACCCAGGATCCAAACATCTACGGGCTCTGCAGAAGCTTAAAACCACAGTGTCCAGCTTGGTTAAGCCGTAGCTGGCATTACATGAAGAAACAGCCACTGTCATGATACAGCACAGCTTTCTGTTGACACAGCTGATCTCCTAATACCAGGGAAAAGTACAACTATGTCCATGCTCTGCTGTAAGCTGCTTGTGTTCTTAGCCTCTCCACTGAGAGGGGCACAGCCCAGGTGCCAAAAGGAACAGAAGCTTTTGTGATACGGACACCAATCCACTGAGAATTGGACCGGCATCGTGGAGTCACTTCAGACAGCCCCCTGACCAACCATGGTTGGGTTTGACTTGTCTTGTATTCCGCTAACAATCCCTGGAACTCTAAGTCCTCCTCTCCAGGCATTTTAATGAGCATACAAGATTACACAAAAGAAAAAAAATCCAACGCAATACAAACCCCATGACTTTGTTGTGCATGGTGAGAGTAGACGATGGGGCCTCACGAATCAGAATGTTCTTGCTTGGTCCCAGGGGCATGCAGGGGTTTTTAGTCACTTCATCCTTCTCATCCATTTTTCATAGAATCAAAGGATGTAGAGACCAAATAAGACTCAGTTACATCACTACAGCCATCTTCCTGCCAAAGCAAGATTGTTCCCCACAGGACATTTTTCACATTTCCTCCTCCCTCCAGTGTAGCTGCTGTAAGGACTTATGACCTGATGGTGCATTTAGTAAGTATAAAGTCAAATAAACCAAGCTGCAGTGTTTCCTCCTGGAGCAGTGGAGGAGAGCCCGCCTGTATCATTTGTGTGTCACCTTAGAGACAGTATAACATCCACTGCTGTCCTGGGCCCTCACTGTGTCTGGCATTGGGAACTCTAACCATTGGGCAGCTGGGAATAGTTTCTCTCCATCATGGAAATGAAATATTTTCTGCCAACAAAGTCATTTTCTTGAGTGTCTAATGTGTTCATTTGGAGGAAAAGAGTCTCATATCCATCAAAGCATCAGACTACAGGGAGTGAAGGAGGGGAGGGGTTAAAAAAAAAAAAATCACACAAAAAATTCATTGGGAGGACGAATTTATGCTTGGCCAAAGCTAACTTATTTAAAATAATTCTAGCCTTCAAGATTGGGAATCTTGGTGACCCTGATGTGACATTATAGCATGCGACTTGCAGATAAAATATAATTAATTCTATTTGTTAATGTGTGGTTTATGCGTGGAGAAAAGGGGAGAATAAATCTTTATGGGAAGGACAGCAGATGGATTGTCATAGTGTGCACAGATATGGGAAGCCTTATGTCTTATTTCAGTTAGCTTCCACAGAAACAGTGACACACTGGAACAAATGTAAATGTGCAATGAAACCACATTGCTAAATTTTTAGAAGTGTAATGTGCTGGATCTTCTTTGTGCTGGATCTCCCTGGACGATTAATGTACAAGCCTTATCACTGACACTTTAGGGAACCAGGCTGGTGGACCCCAAAAGCTGACTCAAGGGCAGTACTTTCTGTGAATGCATCAAGCAGCCAAGTAGTTACTGCAGTGCAGCAGAGACCTGGCGGTGCTGTTGCAAAACCAGCTGCAGACCATGAAAAAGTAAATGCTTCCAAACCACTAGATCAATGACAGGCTTTTTCCGTGCACAAGATGATCTCCTTCTCCTTTTTTTTTGTTGAAAGAAATAAGCTATTTTAAAACACAACTAGCATTAATTCAAGAGAGAAGCCTCTAAATGCACTTCAGCAATTGCAAAACAGAAACTGTTTAGGGGGGAAGGCTAGTTTTAATGAAGTAGGGAAGGCTTGAAACTTTGTGCTAGAAGAGATTCATCCCCTCTTTCTGTATGACATTTTAAAAAGTTTGGATGTGACTGGATTTTTTTGCCATGAA
>NW_017729024.1:77208108-77215025 GCF_001723915.1 Gavialis gangeticus
ATATTTTGGTGTCGGTTGTTTTTTTTGCCAAGGAGGGATGTGGGGGGGGGGGGGGGGGAAGGGACGGACAGGGATGGGGGACTGAATTCTGAGTGAACTTAACGGCCTATTATCCTCACTGTCTCAGTCTCTGCCAGTGCAAGTAACAATAATAGATAAAGCCCAATGGCTGGATATTTCTGCAAATGTTATAAGCATTGTGATATTTAACAACATTCACATTTGAATGCCTCCATTAGGCTTCAGTTAATTTTCTAGCTCTTATCTCCCTCCTTCAAAAGCTCTTTGAAGTTTCAGGAAGATGATACTGAACCATTTCACTTCCAGCTCACACTTGGAAGGTGTTCTTTGCAAATGAAAGGACTGAGAATAACATTTTATTTAAATCAGCGCTTACTTTTGAACATACAGTTCTGTTAGGAAGTGGAGTCTTCACAGACACCTGGAACATAAGGGATGCTAGTCATTCTCCATTTGCGCAAGTGAGAGAAACAGAAATTTTCACTGCCAGATCTCAAGGTCTTTCCCCAAGAACGCAGTAATTTGGCTGGATTCACAACAATATAAATCTATGCAGTACTATAAGGCCCTTTGTATGTTGGGACCAAAAACAAGTTGATTTTTTAAAAAAATATAGCTATCACTAATCAGGTCCCAGTAGCTTCCCTCTGGATAGGACTTTTTGCCTGAGAACACTGCTAAACACAAGAGAACACATATGGCGGTTAGTTTATAGACTAGTTTGGCTAGCATGGTCCTCAAAAAAATATCTCTGTTTCCACACGTCATGGAATATGTGTTTGAGCCCTTCTGGCAGCAACAATCCCATTTAACATGGTCATAGCTAACACAGTCTTATTTCCATTATATACTGAGCCTTAGCTCCAACTTTATGTCTAGTTTAATCTGATTATTTTTCTTTCCTTCTTCTGCCCAACCAGCGCTACTTGCTATGCATTTGCTAGGTTTTTAACTGGAAATACTGGCTAATGGACTTAAGGCGCAGTAGATAAACTGAAATTTTTCTGCATTTAGTTAGCAAACCACACTTTGTGATTCTGCTCTGTCTCTGCTACCTAAGGCCAGGGGCATCAACTGGAAACCAAGCAGTAAAGGCAACAAAACCCAAAAGCTACAGTTAAAAGATATATACAGAATGCTGACCCAGCTGCTTCTAGCACCACTATCAGACTCTGCAGAGATGAGGCAAAAGGCCCTTGGGCAATGATTACTCCACTTATGTCATTTAGGGCTTTTACCCAACCAAATGCATATACAAACACCAATTACAATTTTTTTAAACCACCATTTTTGTTTACTGCATCAACCAAACTAAATGTGCAGCAACTGCAACCTAACACTAGAAAGCAAATAATATGAGCACTATTGATTTTTTACAGCAGTGATGATCTTACATTTATATAATGCCTTTCATGTTCAAGTATCTATAGGCACCTTACAACCTCAACCATGAAATTAAGCTACCCTACAGAGGAAAATGATATGACTCAACAACACTACACACTCCTTTTAGGCCAAAAATATAGAAGAAAATATTTTTTTCATCCTGAAACTGTTAGAAAGATTTTTAGTAGGTTGAACATAATTATCAGGGCAGGAACTGGACACCTGGTCTCTTGCATAAATAAATACACAAATACACAAAATAAAAATAAATCTGTGGGCTCTGTACAAAGGATGGATCTTTACGACTGGACGCAAGGGTAAAATGTGTTTGCACACTATCACTTAACATCATTTTCATAATGGTCACCACAAACTGCATAGCTTGCAGTCACTACACATGCAGACACAGAATAGGTGTGTAACTGCAGACAGGCTTCAGCTTAAAAATATGTCCATTAATAACAACTGTTTGTCAAGATATCTGTTTCCTTTCTCATCTGAAAGCCAGCAGCTCCCACAGCAATGTTCCCCTGTCAACAAGCTACAGAATTGTGTTGGTCCTCATTCAAAGAGATGAATGCAGCTGTTGAATCAGCAAAATGCCTCTACACCAGCTTCTACATTGGTTTCCCACCCAAGTACTGACCTGGGGCACATTTTCTTATCTGGAGACCTGGATTCTAATTCTAGCTTTGCAACGGCAATCAGGTGTAAACTCAGCCAAATAACTAAAATGGGAACAGCAACACTTCCCTACTTCTCAAGGACCTGGCAAGAATAACGTTCACTGATGTTGAAGGAATTTTAAGGACTGAGATCAGCATCATGGAAAACCTTATAAACAAAGAAATCAGTTAAAAGCAAGCAGCAATAAAGAGATGGTTACAAACTTTTAGCTCTGATTTTGCCTATAAACACACCTGAGAGATCTCTACAAAGACTGCCAGACCAAAAAGAAAACCTAAATTTAAATCTTACTCTAGGGTTTAAACACAGAATTTGGATTTTTCTAGGGACAAAGCCTTTTACTCTGGGATCCTACAGATTGTACGTGACTACTGATCCACTTTAAGTACCTGTGAAATATCTGAGAGTACTTTTTCCCCAGGACAACTGGGGCTAATTCAATTTAATTGCCATTCAAGTTACCTGTGTAAATCCAGTCCTTGTTGTGATATGAGTCAAAGCCTGGGATAATCAGACCCTAGATAAACCCAATGTCTGTTTTTACTCTAGGGTTGTCGCATAAATCAAGTCTCCTGGAAGTGGAAGAGGTTACTTACCGCCTGAGTGCATTTGTTAGCTCTGCAGCCAGTTCACTCTCGTTGTATGGTCTCAGCTCAGCTAGTGTTAACGGCGCTGTGGTCCCATCAGTGCATTCCTGAAAAATACAGGAGCATCATCTCACCTAAAGTTATTCATCACATTAAGGGATGAACTAACCGCACCTTTAAGCTCACAAATGCTTTTTAAACTGAGCCAAAACAAAGTAAACACCGCACAATTCACAAGGTAGATCCACACTCCAAGGGCCAGACATGCCATTTCACATACTCATCTAGTGTTTTATGCAACATTTCACATTATTGAACATATTCCCATTGGTGTCTTATTTCACTTCACATGTGAACACCATATTTAAAGGGGAAAAATACCCACTGACCAAACAAAAATAATTCAAAGGATGTTTCACCAAAATATCCATAGGAAAAAGGACACTGCTCCACTCCTCTGCACCCCCTTCCCCTTTTTAAAAAAATTTTTTTTTACTGGTGAGGTTTTCTGGGGACACAGAAGCACAGATGAGGGAATGAGGGGTTACAGAATTTAAAATATTCCCATTTTCACAGCAAAATTATAAACATAAACAAACATAGCTTACGTTAATTAAAGGAGAAATAATTTCCTCCCCATTCATTGAAACCTATCTAGACTATAGGATAGGATTTTAATTAAATCTTTAGCCATTCTCTAGGGATATGCGGTCTAGTGGATCCCAGTTTATTTCTGGATACGTATATCCTCTGTCATCAACTTGCAAGGAGAAGCAATCCTTGCAAGACCATAATAATCTTTGCAATAACAGTTAGTGGGGTTGGTTCTGACTGCATTCCTCCCCAGAAATAATAAGTGCACTTCAGTCAGGGGATATAGGATCAAAGTGTTCCTAAATCCTAAAATGGAACATGCCACTTAATACCTGAAAGAATCAGAAAGGATTGTGCAAATGTACATGAAAGCCAGAGTGGTTATCATGCTTATACCTCCTGGGGGAAGAAATGTGATTAATTATGTTTACTCTGAATCTGGAAACTCATTAATTCCTGACCTTGCCCATTTTGTCTTTGCTGCTACTGCTGGTGGAGCTGAGAGATCTCATTCTCTGTTCTTTTTGCTCTTCCACCTCAGACTTAAGGTGCTCGATGTGGACCAGGTAGGCCTGTTCTTGGGCTTCTCGGGTACTTAGTTTCAATTCAAGCGCTTTCTTTTCTTTCTCTAGAAGGTACAGTTGTGCCTTTAGCTCAGCCATCTCCTCCTGTTGAAGAGAGGCAGATCACTTCAAAGAATTGTACATAAATGGGAGACAGTGTTTAGACAAGGAATTAAATCACATCTGCATTACTTACCAATGCTTCAAGCTTTAGTTTGATTTTCAATGTATTTTTAATTTGGGAATCACAATATATAAGTGTGCTCCTGTAACAAGAATCATTTCCAGACACATAACAGACAGGAGATTTCTACAATAAATGTGGTTTTTTTAACTGAATGAGATCATGTGTGTTATATTTATAAGCAAAAACAGCTAGGAAAACACTTGCAACCTGCATTCATTTGGACATAAAAGACCCAACTGAGAGATAAGTCTAAGTTGGTGCAATATTTGCCTCTTTCTGGGTACACCAATTAGCATTTCGACTGTCACAACCAAATTCAAAGGCGGTTAACTTACATGCTAAGAGAGGCATGGTAGTCTAAGGAAAAAATAATTAATTTAAATTAATGTAGCTATCTTAAATGGATCAAACCTAGGTAGCTGACAAACTATAAAGAACAATGTAAACAAGGAACTGTCACCCAGTGGGTTTGTTTCTATAAGATCCCACAGTTTTGTTCTTGGCCTGATGCTAATTATTATTTTTATCAATGATCCATAAGAAAATGTAAAATCATTATTGATAAAATCTGTTGGAAACACAAAAATTGGTAAAAAGGAACATAGTAATGGGGACAGGTCAGTTAGACTTGGCATCACTTGAACTGCATGCACTTGCATGTGCTTTAATATAGCAAGGTCATATCATGTAGGAACAAAGCATATAGGTCACTTGTATGGGACTGGGCAATGTATCCTGAAAAGCAGGATTTAGAGATGACAGTTCAATGGTAATTCATTGAACATGAGCTCCCAGTGGAATGCTGTAGAGAAAAGGGTGGGTACAATCTTGGAATAATTTGCAGGGGAGTATCAAATACAACTTACTGGGTGGTACTGTACCTCTTTATATGCCATTTCTGAGACTGCTAATGAAATACAGTTTCCAGTTCTGGTGTTCACACTCCAAAGAGGAAGATGGAATTGGAAAGGGTTCAGGAAGAGCTACAAGAATGACTAAAGGAAGATCTGACCTAACAGACTTGAAAAAAACTGGTCTGTAGGGATTTTTGCCTTCCTCCATAGTGGGAGGCATAGCTCTCTTTCTTGGATCTCAAGTGCACTTTAACAGCCCTTGCAGCACCAGCACACTGACTGCTGTTAATCCCCTACTTTACCTGTGGCAGGTTGGGGTGCTTTGGTGCCCTTGGGCTATGTGCCTTGTGGTTATGCCATAGAGTTGATTGTGTAGTGTTAGGAATAGGTTAGATAAGGACTTGTATAAATAAGATTGTTTGGATAGGGATTATCCCGGCTTGAGCAGAGTTTGGACTAGATGATATGATTCCACCTAAGTTTACTGCACAAAAGATTAAGCAGCAACTTGATCATTGTCCACATAACATCTACTTGCAAAAGAGATTTCTGTTAGTAGAGATCTCTTTGATCTAGCAGAAAGAGAGATCCAGCAGCTGGAAGCTGAAGTCCAACAAATATGCTCAAGAAAGAAACTTTTTTTTTTTTTTTTCCACAATGAGAGTAATTAACCATTCATAGTTTCATAGTTAGTAGGGTCGGAAGGGACCTGAGCAGATTATCGAGTCCGACCCCCTGCCATGGCAGGAAAGAGTACTGGGGTCAAACGACCCCACCAAGGTGTACATCCAGCCTCCTACTAAAGACCCCCAGGGTAGGAGCCAGCACCACTTCTCTTGGAAGTTGGTTTCAGATCCTAGCCGCCCTGACCGTGAAGTAGCGCCTCCTGATGTCTAATCTGAATTTACACTCTGCCAGCTTGTGACCGTTATTCCTGGTCACTCCTGGTAGTGCTTGGGGGAACAGGGACTTCCCCAGTGCCTGCTGGTCCCCTCTGACTAGTTTGTTACAGGCCAATAGATCCCCCCTCAGCCTTCTCTTGTGGAGGCTGAACAGGTTCAGGTCCCGTAGCCTGTCCTCATGCGGCCTGCCCTGCTGCCCCCTGATCATGCGAATGGCCCTCCTCTGGACCCTCTCCATGTTGTCCACATCCCTCTTGAAATGGAGTGCCCAGAACTGGACGCAGTACTCCAGCTGCGGCCTGACCAGTGTCGCATAGAGGGGGAGGATCACCTCCTTGGACCTGTTTGAGATGCACCTGTGGATGCATGACAAGGTGCGGTTGGCCTTCCTGACTGCATCCCCACACTGCTGGCCGATATTCATCTTGAAGTCAATGATGACTCCAAGATCCTTTTCTGCCTCTGCACTGATGAGAAGGAAGTTCCCCAGCTTGTAGGTATGCTGCTGGTTCTTCCTCCCCAGGTGCAGCACCCTGCACTTGTCAGTGTTGAATCCCATCCTGTTCTCATTCGCAAACCCCTGTAACCTGTCTAGGTCCGATTGCAGCCTATTCCTCCCTTCTAGCATGCCCACTTCTCCCCACATCTTAGTGTCATCAGCAAATTTGAACAGGGTGCTTTTTACCCCCTTGTCCAAGTCACTGATGAAGATGTTGAACAGTGCGGGCCCGAGGACCAAGCCCTGGGGGAATCCCACTGCCCAAATCCCTCCAGGTTGAATAGGATCTGTCCACCACCACTCTCTGGGTGCAGCCCTCCAGCCAGTTAGTGACCCATTTGACTGTGCAGGTGTCGACACCACAGTCCCCCAGTTTTTTAATGAGAACGGGGTGAGAGACAGTGTCGAAGGCCTTCCTAAAGTCCAGGAAGACTATGTCCACTGCTACCCCTGCATCTAAGGATTTGGTGATTTGGTCGTAGAAGGCCACCAGGTTGGTCAGACAGGACCTGTCTCTAATGAACCCGTGTTGGTTTCACCTAAGCATAATCTCCCCCACTGGCCCCTCAGACATGCGCCAGGGTAACTCTCTCAAAGAAGCTTACCCAGGATCGAGGTAAGACTAACTGGCCTATAG
>NW_017729024.1:77215253-77215500 GCF_001723915.1 Gavialis gangeticus
TGCACCTCCCCTGGGGCCTGAGGGGGCCTAGTGGGGGGGGCTGATCTGGTCCCTGCTCAGAAAAATGGAGGCAAAGAAGTCGTAAAATAGGTTAGCTTTGTTGTCTGGTGTGACAACCAAATTTCCTAGCGTGTCTTGCAGGGGCCCTACGTTACCCAGTACCTTCTTTTTGCCCCCTATGTATTTAAAAAAGGACTTCTTGTTGTCCTTGATCTGGGTAGCTAGTCCCAGTTCCATCTCTGCCTTG
>NW_017729024.1:77216139-77222127 GCF_001723915.1 Gavialis gangeticus
GCTGCCTTGCTGCAGGCCTTTGCCACCTTGCGCTGGATGGTGAATTCCAGCAGGCAATGATCACTGTCGCCCAGGTGGTCAAGTTGAAACAACTTAGGCACATGGATTCTCCCTTACTTGAAGTCTTTAAATCAGTGGTTCTCAACCTTTTCAAGCTCAGAGCACCCCTCCAGCACTTCTTTGAAAGATGCAGCAGCCCCAGTAGAGAACCAGTGTTGGTGCTGCCTTGACTTGTACTGTTCTGGGCTTCACATTTTAAAAAGGATGCAGAGAAGATAGAAAGCGTCCAGACATGGGCAGAGATGATCAAGGCTTAGAAGTCAAGTTATATGAGGAGACGTTGAAGGAGTTACTTGAAGGGCTGCCATTTACTTCTCTCTAATGCTACAGAGAGGAGGACACAGGATCAATGGCTTGAAGTTGCGGCAAAGTAAATTTAGATTGGATATCGAGAAAAACTTCTTCAGTGTGAGAAAAGTGAGGCAGTGGAATAGACTGCCTAGGGAAGATGTGGACTCTCCACCACTGGATCTGTTTGAGAAGAGGCTGGACAGCCACTGGTCAGAGATGATGTAGGCATAGCTATGCCTATGTTCTACCATGGGCATTTCCCATGCTTCTGGGCTTTGTTGGTTGCTCCCACTCCAACCTCCCCACTTCTCTGCTATATGTATCAGGGTGTTTTTAAGCCTCCCCAGAGGCATCTGGAGCTGGCTACAGCTAAGGCTGGGGACTTCAAATGGGATGTGCCGATTGTCCTGCTAGGAGCAAAGCCGGAGGTTCCTGGCTAGAGGGTCTTACCCCTCTGTTCAGGGTCGAACTGATGGTTGTTTCTGGAGTCAGGAAGGATTTTTACCCCATGGGCAGACTAGTACAGACTGTGGGGGTTTTTGCCTTTCCCTGTAGCAAGAGGCATGGCCCTCTACCTGGGGCCTCTTGAGCACCTACTGACAACATTTCATATAAGAAGGACATTGGCTGCCATAGTCCCCCACCTTAAACTGTAGCAGGTTAGGGTGTCAGGTCTATGTTGTGTTAGGGTTGAGAGTAGTCTTAGGTAGAGTTTAGATTATGCTTGCATGAGATGGTTTGGATAGGGATGATCCTGCCTCCGGCAGGGGGTTGGAGTAGATGACTACTAGAGGTCCCTTCCAGCCCTGCTTCTCTGTGACCCCAGTGCTTGTCAACCAGGTTTGGCCAGCTCCAGGTAAAAGTGCCCCATGTCTGCTGCACAGATAGCTCAGGAAGAGCTGTGGTGCACACAGTACTGCTGCACTAGAGCTCTAGTCAATCCAAAGCAGGCAGGAGCTGCTGCATGTTGGGTAGCTCTTTCTCATCCATCTCCAGCTCTCGCCTCTCCTCCTGGTCTTCCCACAACTCCTCTCAAAAACAGAGGCGTGAGAGTCTTGTGTGTCTCTGTTTCTGGGAGGAGCATGGGAGGTGCAGAACAGGAAGGGCTACAGCACCAGCCAGCAGCTACAGCTTTAGGGTTATCAGAGCCCTAAAGCAGAAGGAGTGTATGTATAGGGCAGTTTTACCTGGCTGCTGCCACCATGACATCCCAGTTAAGAACCCCACTACTTTAAATTAAGGTGGGGTTCCTTCTAAGAGATATGCTCTAGCTCAGTAGTTTATAATCTGTGGTCTGTGGACCCTATGTCTGTGGGGTCTGCGAAAGATGACTATAATCTATCAAAAGTATGTGAATACCCACACTTGCAATACAAAGGGGGCTGCATCTCCATTCAAAATTTTTTATGGGTCCACAAATTAAAAGGTTGAAAACCACTGCTCTATTTTAAAGAACAGTTATAGAGCTGATAGACAAATTAATGGGGAAATATTTTATTTGTTATGAAGAAAATCAGATTGGATGACCACTTTGGTCACTTATATGAATTTGTGACTCAGTGCCTTGTTTTATTCAGTGAAGAGTGACATTCGTGGACTTCAAATAGATCCCCTGAAACCAGTGTGTCTGGAGTACGGTGATGGTAGCTATGATACCCACTGCAGGTGTGAGGATAAAGTAGTCAGTAAACAAGAGGGCACATCTCAGTGTCTTGCAGGGATCAACCAAAAAGCATACACAGTGGAAAGTGAGGAAGGAAAACAAATGTAAGGTTGACACGCATGCTTCTGTCTACTCTACCCACAGAATCTGCACAGCCTCAACTCCAGTTGGTTAAGTTAAACTGGTGCAAGTATTGTGTATAGACTTATATCAGCTTAGCTTGGTTCCATCAGTTTAGATCAGTGGTGCTTAACGTATGGCCCACGGGCTGTATTTGGCCCCTGAAGTAACTGGATCTGGTCTGCAGCACAAGGGAGCAGGGGCAAACAGTTTGGCCTTTGCAACCCTCTTGCTCCTCTATATTACTTACTGGAAGTGAGCCCTGTTCTGTCCCCTTCCCTTATGGTAAACACTGTTTGTGGGAAATAAACTCTCTTCCTCTCTTCCCCCAGACACCTCTCTCCTCTCTTTCCCTCCCTCGCTACAAGAGGGCAATGTTGGCCTGCAGTGCAGTCATTTCACAAGCACTGGGTTCATGATGCTAGAAGGTTATGCCCCACAGGTTCAAATGGCACCTATACACTGACAGACTACACCAACAGAAGACAGGCTTAAACTGACAAAAAAGTCAAACCAGTTTAACTAAATTGGTATAAAACCAGTTTAACTAAATTGGTATAAAAATTGAACTCTTAGTTATATCCACATAACTTTGTCTTTTGACCAGGGGCCACAGTTCAGTCCTACAAAACTGCAACTGTAAACCTTTGTGCTCTTGCACCACCTGCTTCTTGCTACTACCCCACATCTGTGTTACAGCAGTTTCAAGAATGTCTCTGGATTAGTGACCACTTGAGTACATTAAAGATGAAAGCTTTTGAGACACGCTTCCTCCTTCCTGAGGCAATATTAAATGGAGCTGGATTTGTTCTGCCTCAGCCTGCAAGCCTGGGAGCTGCACTCATGCAAGCCTGTGAGAAAAGTAATGAAGCATCACGGTAGTATTGCTATGCCATGCACTTGGTCTCCCTCCAGCAACTCCACAGCCATATCTCTGCTGCAACCATCTGGGCTTGTCAGTTACCGTGTCATAAGCTTAGCATTGTAGATAAAGTCTTTGCTTAGTTCATATGGACTTAGTCATTGCTAATGCTCTTGCCCTCCACCACTATCCAGCTACTGGAGCATGAATGCCAACCCTGCTATGTGCCCCCTTGCCTCACCCCAAAAATCACCTTAAGCTTCCATGTCTGTGACCCTAACACAGCTTTGCAGACAGAAAGGGCACTAGGCATGTCACACACTTATCATTAAGGGCACTTAGTAAGCTCAGTATAATGCAGCTATGCAGTTTGATCTATTATCAATGCAGACTTAAAAAAAAGTCTTTTCCCAATCTTGGGTACATCTCAACATAAGCCAAACATGTTTGCTAGTCTACAGACAACCAGAACTACACAATTAAATCATTCTTATTCATGACAAAAGGATGTTAATGGTAAAGCCTAAAGAAAATTCCAACTATTTTATTGCTGATCTGAGCAGAAACATCAAATGAACATGCCTACTTGTTGCTGCTGGGTGCTCTAGCAGATAGTGAGGTGGACTCCAGTGCAGCAATTAACTACTGTTAAGATTTGTTTAGGGAAGGTGGGTGGAAGTGGAGAAAGGAAGGGAATGAAACATTCATGCCTATCTTCTGGCTGCAAAAACTTCCCTACTAACTTCCACAATGCAATTACATCTGAAAAATTAAATATGTGCAGCAAAGTACAGAGGCAGCACAACAATCTAATTTAACATAAAAACAAACAAGCCCAAGGGAAGCAGCATTGATTGCTCTGGATATAGCAAGGGAAAGCTTTGGGGGACAGTACTGCATAATACTATAATTCCTACTGAATTGTTCAGGTCTAACAGGCTGCATAAGATACATGATTATGTGTATGCTGAAACCTTTTCAGAGACAGTAAATACAGGGATGCTTTACATAGGGGTTAGCTTATTCCAAAGAGAAGGATAAGCTGCGCTAATCACATGCTTGCTATTGTTACACCATCCCAATGGGATGTAAGGACTGTGCACACAAGTTGGATACATAAAGCCTGGAGTGTGGAATTAGAAATGTGTTTCTAGATCAGGGGTTCAAGGATGCTCAGCCTTAAGTTGCTATTCATCTGTACAGGTTGTGGTTGTTACCCCGCGTTCTAGTTTTAGTTCAAGATGAAGTAATCCAGGGCACAGACTGCCTCGCATAAAATACCTTCATAGCCATGAGTTCCTGCATCAATACAGCATTTTCCAGATCAAGCCTCTGACTGTCTCCACGAGGTTTGACATCATAACTGAGTGGATCAATGTGAATGCTCTCCAGTTCCAACATGGTGAGTTTGACCGCTGCCCTATCATTCTTCAGTTGCTGGATGTAATCTTTCAACCGCTGCTCATCCTCTTTTGTAAACTCTGTATCACAGCTACTTGCAGTTGAGCTGGTAGTACTGAAAAAAAACAAACACATCCTTACCAGCAAGAAAAAGGGGATTGTATTTCTAGCATCCTCACATTATTTGCATTTTGGTTTAATAAAAAATCTGATCCATCCATCCATTTTTACACTACCAGTTACAATAGAATATAATTTTAATTAGGATCTAGTATGTATTTTTTAAAGCACTATGGTAGCACTTTAGTAAACACCACCTTCAGACAGTGTGTCAAGTATCCAATTTTTCATATTTGGAAGGAAAATTTTATGAATTCTGTTTCATTATCTGAATTCAGGTAAAAGATATGGATAGTATACCAAATGTTATAATATACAGAAAATGCATCTACAAGTCTTTACAACATAAAGAAAAGAAAAAGCATTCTTCAGACAGAATAAGAACAAAAGAAAAAAAATCTCAGAATACTGAATCAATTACTTCTTCAGTGCAAAGTCAGGTATTTTGTTGCCTGGAATTAAATTATTTTGACTGGAATAACAGCTTTTGAGTATAACCTTTAAAAAAAGAATAAAAAGTGAACTCAGTGCTTTATGTATTATACCGAAAGCAATGACAACTAAGGTCTATTACATACAGCACCTTTGATACAGCACTGGCAATAGCACAGCCAACTTTTAAACACTGCCTCGCCACTGTGCCCTAACTTTCCAGGGCAAGGACAACACCTAGAAGCAAAATGGTATTTCAGAGCCTGTGATCTCCCTGTAATAAATGTTATGGTTCCTTATTTTTCATAGACACCTGCAGCAACTTGCCTGAGACTGGCAGGTTGCTTTAGCAGATCCACCAGCAACTGTCACATGGATGGCAGTGTCTTTCAATCACTATCAGGCTGGGGCTGAATCTGAAACAGCAACCAGCTACTTATCCAGAAGACAGCCAAATCGCTCAAACTTAGAGACTTATCATAGGATTTCTAATGAACTCCTTCATCTGATTTTTCCGTAGCATTCCTTTTCAAAGATGCAGTTTCCAAAGCAAAACTGCCAATCAATTAGCTTTCTGACATGGCACCAAACATGGAGCTTTTATAAAGAGAAAACAATGTCTAGATAAGCATGGGGTGCCTCAGTGCTCTGTCCCTATCTAGCTGTATGCTAGTGGTCTAGGGAAGAGAGATTTGGGGAGGTTAACTGCAATGCTGCTTTAGTTCCTTAACATGCCAGTGCTGAATATAACTGCAATAACACGAAAGGGAAAAGAACCAACACTTCATCTTCTACAACCTCACACAGACAGGCTGCCTGCTGTCTCCCGAGGACCTGTAATCAGCTGCTGGGTGAGGGTTAAGTCATCCATTAAGTGTGCCTGTCTGGAATGCTGGATGATCTCAGTTATCAGCAGGGGAATAAATCACTTTCTGTATTGGGTTGCATTATTTTTCAACATTTTTGAGGGGAAAACCCCACCCTTTGGATTCCTGCTGTCTCGACAATAATATCCTCGAATTGTATTTTGTGTGTGCTA
>NW_017729024.1:77227127-77230228 GCF_001723915.1 Gavialis gangeticus
TTCAACATTTTTGAGGGGAAAACCCCACCCTTTGGATTCCTGCTGTCTCGACAATAATATCCTCGAATTGTATTTTGTGTGTGCTATTATGCACTGGAGAAAGAAGGGGAAAATAGGCTGAACCTGTGCTCTAACTGTGTCAATTTGAAGCTGCATCAGATAACGGCCAGAGAATCTTTGGCCTGAACTGCAAAAGCAGGGCAGCCCAGGAGGAAACGGAGCATTGGCACAGCTACAAAGACTTCCCTAAGTCTCTCCCCCTCACAAAATATCACATTACATGGCTTTGCTGCAGCTTTCTGCTCATTTCAAATAATTTCTTCTCTCTCCAAGGAATAATAGGCGCCGTGTTTACTTGAAATGAAAACCTTTTTTTGTTTTTGTTTTCACTAATTTCCATCTGCATTGAATCAGAAAGCAGTTTGTCTAGTTTAGGCAAAAATATCTGCAGGTATTAATGAGGTCTGCTTAATGCTTTGTGTTTCAGAGGATCTTAGAGCTCTTTATAAACCTTAATTCAGGCTCACTACTGCACACCTCTGAGATAGGAAATACAATAAATTAATATTCAAATCCATCTTCAAGTGGCACTGTAAGCTCCTCTAGCTTCCAAAATAAAAATAAATCAGTTTTTCTGGATTACACATCCACACCAGAGGTCCCCTGAACCTTGGGGGGACGGCCCATGGGGTCCCATACAACAACTAGTGCTCATTTTAACTTTCATATAAAGACAAGATATACCTCTAGACTCCTCTGCTGGGAAGAGTGCTTTCAAACTGAAAAACAAGTACAGGACTGTAAGCCTATGGTGGGCATTAGTTTTAAAGCTCACTAATATTTGTAGTACCTGCCACAGCTGCAGAAGACTGATGTTAATGTCAGTGGCTGTAGGTCTCTCCATTTTTTGGAGACCAATACACAGCTGTGGAAGGCAAGCTGGGTTGATGAAAGTGATGCTAGGTCTGGCTTTAGCTCAATCCTGGCTGCCTGCCTACAGCTGAGCTGGCTCCTCTGCTGAAGTGCTAGTGAAGTCTCTTTTACAAGGTGAGGAGTGAAGCTTTTTCAATCACAGGCAGAAGAAAAGCAGAGCTCTCCCTTCTCCAATTTCAGCAATAATCCTTCCCCTTCCATGAAAGAGAGAGAGAAGCAGCAATCTGGGTAGCAGAGGGTAGGGTTTCACAGCCAATCCCTACTCATTGAAGGTGGAAGGCACGCCCACCTCCCCACCCCTTGTTATCTATCTTACTATTTTCTAACCCCTGGACCCAGAAAAAGAGGTCCAGAATATGAATCTGCATCACCAAACAAGGAAAAAATGCCAATATGAATGAGTGTGACTGTGTTGTGACACTGTTAGGTGACCCCCTACAACAGCTCTCTACAAAATTCTCAGGCCAGCCCTGTTGTTTTTTTGGTGGGGGCAGGGGTAGTGAGGGGGTGACAGAGTGGACAGGGGAAAAAACTGTCAGTGATGACACATCCCTAGCTAGGAACTGTACAGTACTGAATTTGGCATCCTAATGTCCTTTTCTACAGCAATCAGGATAACAAGAATGAAACCAAGGAACTAAACAGGCAGAATGTCTGAACCAGAAAAATTGATACACAGGGTCTTTTTCGTTTCAGTTCAGTCCACACGCAGTGTTACTGCGCAGTCAGTCGCCTACTTGTGCATTACTGTGCAGTAACTAATTGGGAGTAAATTTGATACTTGTATCATGCATGGTGCAGGTATCAAATTTATGCTCAAGTTAGTGTAAGTCACCATACTTACTGCACAGTATGGGCATGCATATGTAGATGTGTGCCCATACAGTGCAGTAATTCTGGTTACTACACAGTAAATGTGCATGTGTAGACGTATCTACAGTGTTGGTAAATAACCAAGATGAACATTCTACCCACACTGCCCATCTCTGGAAGCAGACACGATGCCTAGATGAGGTCAAATTAATTTTCATATATAATCTTTAGAGAGAACATAGGGCAGTGGGAAAGGTTTTATCAGTTGACACACATGTGTACATACACAAATTCACTCTTAATATTTCTCTCTTTACTGATGCCATTAGGTGTATCTTGTCTTTTCATTTCATTTCACAGAATGTGTCTGGAGGATGAGGACCCTTACCTTTTATGTAATTCAATTTGAAATATATAATTGCATGTTAATAGAACTAAAATCATGTAGAAAGTGTCAAATTCATGTAGCATTCTTGAGTGGTAGCATCAACCCAAGTATTTTTAATTTAACAAATGCATTTGTTAGGAAATGCACATTTGTCCACTCATCTTCCAAGTCACAGTGGCTCCACATCTCTGAAAGTACACTACTGGAAGGCAGTAATAACCTTTTCAAATGAACTGGCTTTTCCCTCAGACAAGGTAGAATTAAAACAGCAGCTTACTGGGCTACAATCACAATACTCTGGCATATCCACCTCCCTCTTTTAAACACTATGTGTTCCAATGACTAAGTGTTGTGTGGACAGCATAAAAACAATCTTTGGGACCTGGAAGCATCAACACACTTCCATATCACCACTTCTGTATTTCAGCCAAGATAATTCTTTATTTCAAGTGCTTATCTGAAATCTGTGAGGTGGATGTGATAGGTGGATTTAGTTCTATGTTTGGTTGTGTCCAGATGGACTGTGGCATGTTGCAAAAAAGGTACAAATAGAGACTGGGGCATGATTGGCAAGGCTGTAGTACTGCAGAGAAGGACCCTGGGGGTTACAGACCATAAAGCTGAATAAAAGCCAACACTGTGCTCTTCTTGCAAAAAAAGCCAACAGCATACTGGGTTGTATTAACAATAGTGTCATTTGCAAATCAAGGGAAGTGATTCTTCCACCCTATTCAGCACTGGTGAGGCCTGGAGTACTGTATCCAGTTTTGGACCTCACATTTCAAGAAGGATGTGGACAGATTGGAAAGAGTCCCATGCAGAGTGACAACAATTACTGGAGCTTGGGAAGCAAAACTTATGTGTAAAGGCTGAAAAGAACTAGTGTCTCCAGTCCGGAGAAGAGAAGACAGAGAGGATTTGATAACAGTCTTCAACTACCTGAGGGACAATTATAGAAGGACAGAGA
>NW_017729024.1:77230278-77233559 GCF_001723915.1 Gavialis gangeticus
CAAGCTGCAGCAGGGGAAATTTAGGTTGGAGATTAGGAGCAATTTTGACTATGAGGGCGGTCAAGTATTGGAACCTTTCCCACTGTCCTATCTAGAGAAGTTGTGAAATTTCCATCCGTGAAAATTTTCAGGAGCAGGTGGGACAGATATTTGGCTGGGGTGGTTTAGTCAGGGATGATCCTGTCATGAGGAGTAAGCCGGGCTAAAAAACCTTGTGAGGTCCTTCCCAGCTCTATTTTCCTACGATCCTTTGTTATAGAAACACATTTCCTTTGCATACAATAGTCACACTGTTCCTCCCCCCATCTAGATGTAAGGTTGGAGGTTACTAGCAGTGTAATGAATACAAAACAGCATTTTAGTCCCTGCAACATCTCTCTCCCCCATCTCAGTTCATTCTTTTCAAAGGTGCAGTCAGTTGACTATTCTTGGAAATAAATGTTCCATGGTTAGACTCTGTCCATTAAAATGATTACGACTTCCAGCTACATCGCAAAGCTATTTTTATTTTTAAAAAATGAATTGGCGATATTGTTGGATTGCTGCCAACCAAATCAATTGAGATGCTCGCTATTATTTTTATTCACATGACTGGTAACAACCTCTGTGCTGTTTTTTCATTTAATCTCGGTTGCTCCTTTTCATAATCTTTAACCCCCCTGGTCACCAGAGGTTGACTATGCATTTGTTCTCTGTAATGCATTCAGAGATTTGACATTCAGCAACTCATTTGTGATGCCAAACCTGAATCTGGGTCAACACTTCCATTATAACCCCGTCTTCAAAGGGGTTTTGAACTTCAGGGCAAATTATTCACTTAGCCATGAAGTCTGGCAAGGAGAGGTTCCTCCCCACCCCTTAAAAAGTTTTCAAGAAAAAATGTGCCTATCAGTTTGAGTAAGATTATCTGAACACAAAATAAAACCAACAAGACTGCAAAGCTCAGTCTTGTGGATCAATAGCATTAAGCTGTCAAAAGCACAGAGATGTTTTCAATTCAGTGTTTTAAGTGCAGCTGCTCTTAACCTGCAGTCCAGAGAGCACTCACTGCTGAGAGTGCTGTCTTCCCTCCTGGTGCTCATCTGTTTCTACAAAGCTTGCAGGTTCTTCATTACCAAGAAAAGCCAGGAAGACTGCAGAAGCAGCTAGAAACAAGGGACCAGACTTTCTCACTCTGGTAGAGAACCCTGGTGCAATAATGAAGGAGAGGAAATGGAAACCTCCTTCAGTGATGTCAACCATTAGTGGGACCAGAGCAGCCAACATACACCAACACGAAATAGATGTCTAGGGCACAAGGATCTGAGGCAACTGGGCATCACGTCCCGAGACCCTAGCAACACATATAGTGTGCAATAAGGAAGTATTTGCAAAGAGGAAGAGGAACAAAACAGAGCCAGAATGTGAAGAACTAGGAAGAAATTATACTGAAGGGCAAGAAGACAGTGTTATTAACTTTCTTCATAAAGGAATAAACCACTTTGGGCCAAGTCCTATTTTGCCTTAACATGACTAAGTGCCACTAATGCAAATTTCAGATTCTACCTCCCCTTGTGGCAGAACAGGATTACCTGGGTACATATAAAAATGCTGGAAGTAAAATGGAGGAGGAAGAGAAGAGCCCTCCCACATTTTAGCCCAGTGGTTAGCGCACTCGTCTTGAGAGCTGGAGACTTGGTTCTAGGCACCACTCACCCAGAGGGGTTTGAACCTCTGTTGTTCATTTCTCAGCAAAGTGCTGTAACCACCTGATCATACACTGGGCATTGCCTAGAGGACTCTCCTCTTGAAGATGGTCCAGGAGGGGAAGATATATGGGGGGCAAGAGGAGAACATGCCACAAGGAGTTTGGCTCAGTGAGATGGATACTGCCCTGGAAGGGAGGCAGTCCATGTTTTGGCCCCAGCAGCTGCCTTCACTGACTTTCCTGCTCTTTGTACTAAATACTCATTGGATGAGATCAACAGATAGCAGTAGACTAGCTAACAATGCAGGTATGTAAGTGGAACTGAGGCATGTAGAAATGAAATAAGATTTGTCCCTTACTGAAGAAAATACAGTTCAAGGCACATGTATAACGTTACTGTCCCATCTAAGCAACTGCTGGGAGTTGACACCTGGAAGTTTTAAGTGGAGAGAAGTACCCACAGACAATCGCCTTAGCTATGGTGAAGTGGTCACACTATGCAGAGCTTGGGGAACTTCTCTATTATAGCATCTCTGACCAAAACAGAGGGGGGGAAAAGATTTTGTAGTTAGATGAGCAAATATATACGTTCTTTTTCTGTTTGTATATATAAAATAACTATTCAATTGCTGTATCCGTTTAAAGCCCAATATGTATGTGATCCATAACAGGAAAAATCTACCCTGCAATAATGCAGAAGAGATTCAGGTGAATAGTGTAGTTTCCCATTCTTTCACACACATATGTATTTAAATTCCTTTTAGGCCATGAAATCCCACTCAACTTCAAGCATGCATACATGCTGAGGTGCTGTCTTTTCAAATGAGAAATTTTACATACAGTTATGCAGACATTGTTCATGGGTTGTTATACAATACAGACAATAAAAATTATAAAAGTGCATGCTGTAGTTTTAGTTTAAAACACACTGATGACCTTTAGTAACACCTAACCTTATGCAGTTTATGAATTACTATGCTGCAACTGTTTACCTACACTAAAACATTGACCAAACTTCTCAGAATCTTCTAAGGCAGGGACACTTAAAATGTGTTAAGAACGTTATATAGGAAAAAAGCTAATTTATGAACCAATGGGCATTATCCAATATGGGAAGTCCCATCTAATGGTAAGTCAGAAAATAAGGAAGTCTTTTGCTGGATTTCTCAGCATGTTAAATCTTTTAACTGATATCTCTGAAGGACCACTCAGAAACTGGTTCTCAAGAGCCCTAAGAAAAAAGAAAGCCTCCTGAAACTTCCAGCTTTTTGTCTTGCACCACATCCTCTCTGAAGATTAAATCCTCAAATATTCATTTGCGACCTGATTTTGAAAAACAGGCTTATAATGCCTCATCATTGTGCTCTGTAACTCCAGACCAAAAGTAGAGAAAAAGTGGTTGGTACGAAACTTGCACTTTTCTTGTATTCTTTTTCTTTTGATAACATGCTAAGTTATTAATGCTGCACAATATACCCTGCATCCGAGATGTCTGAAGAGTCTTCTAGTCCTTTAAGAAGCTAACTGGTAAGGGGGTAAATTCAGCAAGATTCAATTGATTAACTAGTCAGCAATCAATTTATCTCCCCTTCCC
>NW_017729024.1:77233570-77234358 GCF_001723915.1 Gavialis gangeticus
TTGATTAACTAGTCAGCAATCAATTTATCTCCCCTTCCCGACAAAGTGGAACACTGAGTGATCTTAGCTTGATCATTAGTTTTATTACTCAACGGAGCCAAAGGGCTTGTACGTAGAATGTTCTTTTCCCCTAGCTCCTATTACTCAGCAATTAAATCTGATTTTCACAAGACCAGGGAAAGGCACATCTAGGGACTGTATTCCTGTCAAATGACAAGTTTCTATCAAAACGCAAGGCTGCAGAAAAACTTTTTTTTTTACTCCCTCCGGGCTTGAGGTTACTTTATTTATTTTTGGTGAAGCTTTCAGGGTAAAAAAAATGTTTTGTAACTGAAACCTGTGCATTAAATATCACATAGAAAGGATTTTTAAAAAAAAGGTAGAAAAGAAAGACTGCTTAAAATCAAAAGTTCAAGAAGAGTGGTTGCTCCTCAAGGGAGCGCTCCTCAATGCACAAGCTAAGTCTATTCCATCTCAGAGGAAAGGCAGCAAGAGGGCACAGCAGCCCCCTTGGCTCTCCAGGGACATAGCAGACCTCCTAAGGCTAAAAAGAAAGGCCTACAAAGAATGGAGGATGGGATTCACCTCCAAGGAGGATTATTCTGCACTGGTCCGGTCCTGCAGGGAGCAAACCAGGAAAGCCAAAGCTGCAACTGAACTCCAACTACCTTCGAGCATCAAGGACAATAAAAAGTCCTTTTTCAGATATGTGGGGAGCTGGAGGAAAAGCAAGGGCAACATTGGACCCCTGCTGAACCAGCTGGGGCAACTGACAACTGATGCCCAGG
>NW_017729024.1:77234733-77251914 GCF_001723915.1 Gavialis gangeticus
TGTGATGCTGCGGCTACTAAAGCAACCAAAACACTGGCTTGCAGCCATAGATGCTTCTCAAGCAAATCCCAGGACGTCATTCTCCCCTTGTACTCGGCCTTGGTGAGGCCGCAGCTGGAGTACTGCATCCAGTTTTGGGCTCCACAATTCAAAAAGGATGTGGAGAAGCTTGAGAGAGTCCAGAGAAGAGCCACGCGCATGATCAGAGGTCAGGAAAACAGACCTTACGACGACAGGCTGAGAGCCATGGGGCTCTTCAGCCTGGAAAAGCGCAGGCTCAGGAGTGACCTGATGGCCACCTATAAGTTTATCAGGGGTGTTCACCAGGATCTGGGGGAACGTTTGTTCACCAGAGCGCCCCAAGGGATGATGAGGTTGAATGGTCATAAGCTACTACAAGATCGTTTCAGGCTGGACATAAGGAAGAATTTCTTTACTGTCTGAGCCCCCAAGGTCTGGACCAGCCTGCCATCGGAGGTTGTTCAAGCACCTACATTGAACACCTTCAAGAGCAAATTGGATGCTTATCTTGCTGGGATCCTATGACCCCAGCTGACTTCCTACCCTTTGGGCAGGGGGCTGGACTCGATGATCTTCCGAGGTCCCTTCCAGCCCTAATGTCTATGAAAATAATCAAGGACGTTCAGCCTATGTGTTGCCACTTCTAACAACATATACAGGCAAACAGACATACAGAAGTGCATGTATACATCCGTTGTATGTCCACTCTCAGTATGAGAGATGGGGTCCCTAGATGGGGTCAAGTAGACTGAAACATTCTTGTATAATTACATTTCTCAGCCGGTCAATATTTTTGGCATCTAAAGCTACTGATTTGCTAGAGATTCTTAGATTAATATACGAGAAGCAACGGCTTTTTTGTGATGCCTTTTATTGGAACAACTGCATCGATGAGTGAGAGATTAAACAAGCTTTCATGTACAAACTGCCCTTCCCAATCTGAGCCCCAAACTGTACAATTTGTCCAATAAAAGATATCAGAAAAACCCTTTGTCTCTTATATATTTCCTGAAGCATTACAGATATAACAACACTTTACTTCCACTGCAAATGAATATGTAAACTAAACCACATCCTCCTCTGCACAGACTGGCAGGCACTGAAGCATAGTTTGAAAGCAAAATCACCTTTCAGTGTGAAACGTTAAAACTTTTCTCATGTTTGGAATAGAATTTGAGCTGCATTTCCTTCATCTTTTGCTGCTTTGATTTTAGATGAGTCAAGCAAAATGTAGTAAATGAAAGTAAGAATAAGGAAAAAATGCAGAGCCAAGATTTCACTCAATTTCAGAAAGTGAGAAAAATAAGGAACTTGCTTAAAGGAGACTGAATAAGCACAATAAAAACAGTCAAGAAAAAAAGTCAAGAAAAATGTTCGCTCACATTGCTCCAAAATGGCTGCCAACGTGATTGCAAGAGCTCTGCCAACCATCTAGATCACAAGGAAACTATTCTGCCTCTTCTAATTAAGATCAGCAGCCACAAAACTTGCTGTGGGTCAGCTCAACAACATAAGGTTGTGTTGTGATGGGTTCACCATAGAACTGTATCAGGCCATTATCATGAAACAGATCTGTCCTGCAAAGCATTTACAAGTCTAAAAGAGGGGCATATGAGACACAACTAGAGTTTTATGAGATTCAACAAAAGGGTCATATGAGACCATGAAAGATACAACCATGAGATACAAGAGTTTCAGCAGGGCATAAGTAAAGCTTCTGAACAGTTAGAACCAGATGATATTTTAAAAAGCATGTTACAAAATACAGAGGCCAGAAAATGTCAACTGAAGCGAAAAAGAGTTGTCCTGTAGCTTGACACTATGATCTCCACTAAAAAAGAAATTTCTTCTGCCAGAGATCCTATCCTATCCTGAATTCAGCCACTTTTTAAATCTGCTGGATAATTCCCTTCTGCATAACATTCAACTTCAGTCACTACCTATACACACAGTAAAAATGCACTGTATATAGGCAAGTGCTTAAGCAGATCTGGCTTCCAGACCTATTTGAACTGGAACATTTTTACAATAATAACTTGTTTACATTTCATTACTTTATGGCTCTAAGAAATATTCCAATATCCTGATCTTTTCTTCTGGAAAAATTCACTCTAATCTCAATAAAGTGTATTGAGCCAGTTGATATTTGACTACAGTTTCAATTGCACTAAGGGAAAGGAATGGAAAATTGTTATAACTGCTGAAGTATAATTTTCTGTTTCTTAACTTGTTTCTCTCGGAAATTATAACGTTTTATTTGTGACATTTAAAAAGCAACAATTCTTGCATACTCCAAAACCTTATGACAACCTTTGTGGGTGTGCATTTATGGTTTCCAGTTCTTTAGAAAACTGTGCTGCCCTCATACAACAGAGGTGAATAAGAAATACATGCTTCACAATTCAATGAAATGGGGAGGAGAGGAGAGCAAGAAAGAAAGAAAACAGAATTACTGAAGTAAAATAAAACGTTATGGTTTTGTCCTTTATGAGAGAGATCAAAGATCAGAATCACCCACTTGCAACAAATCTGTACAAAACCTTTCTTGGATGGAGTTTGTTCCAAGTCTGAGAAGAATTAGGTCACTGAAGCGTGATGATTCAAAAGACCAAAACCAAAAGAACCCAAGAGACTGGAGTGAGGATAGATAGTTAAATAAATGAAATACAACATAATCTACTTAGGTCTGAAGCCAAAGGTTTGAGGATCGGTGGGGATTGGGGGGGGGGAGGTTGAATGATTCACTGGTACCTGGTGTGGCTGTTGGATGACAGGCTCTCCCATGGCTGTACGCTACAGCCTGTGATTGCATAGGCTCCCCCACAGCTCCCATCTAATTTCATCAGCAGGGCTTTTGCTGCATTCTCAGCTGTCTTCCTGCAGTCGTGCGCTCTCTTGAGCATTTGGGTAATGTTTTCATCACCTGTTTGGTCCCCTAGTTTGCAAGCAAATAATTAGTGTCAGACCTTTAAAGAAGCTCAGAAAAATTAATGCAAGACTTAGGATTCTAGGAGGTATTTTCACTTCAAACTGAGGCATTAGTAATGAATTAACAATGTGATATACAGAGAGCTATCTTCACTGCTGTGTCAGCATAAGTTGTAAATTTACTTTCCCCCCCAATCCACCTCTTATTTCCATACAGAACAGTCAATGTTGAGGTAAGCACTGCTTTAAGTTTGGGCTACTAGGCCTTTGGGGAGGGTGAAGTGGTAGCTAGCTAAAGATACAGTGCTGCTGATGCTCAGACTAGCAGCACACAAGTCATCTGCTGCCAATCCAATCACCCTGTGTAGCGCCAGCGTTGTTTTGCTGTATGGTCACTTGTGCACTTTTTCGCTGGAGCAGGGCTATCTTGCACGGACTAACTCCAGGGTACTAGTCAGGCCGACTGCTGCAGCGAAGACAGAGCATTGCTCTGACAGGCATTCTTAATTCCATGCTACAAGTCAGTGTAGCACAATGCTGCCAGACAGAGCAAACAGGGGGCAGTTTGCTCTATGCAAGATTGTCATATAATCCTCGTCTGAGCCAAGGATTCTATATCCATATTCTACGCTTGCTAAATAAATCAAATACTCTTATTTTGATGTTAGCTCTTCAGACCAGTTGCCCTTAAAAACTGCATGAAAATTTGAAAGCAAGATTATTTTTTTAGGATTAACCAGTCAGGCTCCTCTCCTTGACAGAAGCAGTGACCATTACATATACAGGTACTGATGTGAAGCCTCAATGGGGGTTAGTGACAGTGCAACAGGCAGAGATGGGCACAGGATTGGGAGACAGGAGACCCAAGTTCCATCCCTAACCTGGCCACTGGCCTACTGTGTGACTTCAGACAAGCCACTTGATGTGTCTCTGCCTTTATTTCCTCCCTCTCTCTACATCTATTTAGGTTGCAAGTCCTCCAAGAGAAGGGACCTTTTTCATGTTATGCATTCGTACAGTGCCTTCACAATCGGACTCCAATCTCAGGTAGGATCTCTTGGTGCTAAAAGTGCTAAAGATTAAATAACGGAGAAGTGCAGATACCAGGACATTCAAAGTGGTGATTAGCACAACTTTCTTTATCTAATCGATTGATCACGTAAGGTACAGGAGGAACAACATAAAGGTTTCCCACTAAATAACCTGGGTTGTATATATGCCTATCCAAACTTCAACATGATGCCTGTATTTTCCCACGTGCTACTCACCCTCAAATAATATACACACTTCGTTCTGAGAAGGGAGAATGGTGAAAGAAAGATTTTTCCAGAATCATGGCTGAATTCTGGCTGCTGGGGTAGAGTCTACTTAAAAGTGTCACTCACCCCTCACTCTTCTGCTCACCAAAAGCTAGTGCCAACTGATTTGGCAACAGCTCTGATGGGGTTAAACCTCTACCTTTTGGCTGAGCAGCAGACTGTCTCCCACCATGTGGCCAGAGGGCACCAGCCCCCAGCAATCATTCATCATGCTTGCATTCAGCTTCCTTGCTTAAAACATGCACCCAAATTTTGGAAGGCTAATTTTTGGGGAAAAGTTGCACGTGATATGCAAGTAAATATGGTATATATACATTAAACAACAATGACAATAACTACAGCAACACTATACTGTTAACCTAACCCTTTCAACTCCTTTTTGGTTTTTTTCTGGGGATTGATACTAGACTGTAAAAGTTATTTGCTCAGATACCAGCAAAGAAAATCCATATCTGAGTAAACATGATTTCAGGAACTTAGTATGCATTTTTTATTTGTGGTTTAAATCCAGATGTTCTTATCCCAGAATTCATTTGGTTAGTGCTAAGACAAGTTTCTCCTTAAGGCCAATTAAAGTTTATCTAAGTACTAAGTAAAGATATTTGGTCTGGATACCAAATTAGTTATTTTAACTAACAAATCCTTGCTGTTTAATTATTAAGTACTTTTTATAGTGATAAATGAAGGATTAACAAGTAAGAACAGATTCATAATTTGGGATGTGTTTGAATTTTGAAAAGATTTTTCCTTGATAAAATGAGTTGGCTCTTGGTAGACATTTCTTGTATAATTTTCAATATAACTAAACTGATTTTTTACTTTAAACTGATATATAACAAAACCTGTTGCAAGGCAAAGTTTTTTCAGACCAAATTTCAGAGCAAATTAAATTTTATAGTCAGGCATAAGCCACTGAACAAACACGATTTATGATGAAAATCCTGGCACAGTATTCACTACAGGGCTGTGACTCGCAATGCTAACATTAAAAGAAACTGATGACCGACACCTATATAAATGTAGGTTAAACCCTTTCAAGTTGGATCAGGGCAGAAAACTAATATCCAAGGAACCTCCTTTTCCAGATTTACTTTCTTGGCTATTCATGTAAATAGTAAAATCTAAGGCTTAATGCACCCTTATTCCTAAATGTTCCTTCATAAAATATCTGCAGTACAAGTTCAATACTGTGCTGCAGAAAGGAAGGGCTGAAATCCAGAGTAAAAATGGGACAAGAAAGCATCTGCTATGACCTTTCCTGCATGGCATACATTACAAGGAGGAACAAACCTACACAAACACTTGTGTAAATCTCTAGGAGAGAGACAAAATAAACTGTTTAGAAACAGCACAGTTACTGTGGATCATTGCATCTAAGCTGTTGAAACAAGAGGTTGAACTCATCTGTCTCATGGCTCTGAAGGCAGCTGGTCATCTGGTCTTAAAAGCTTTCAGTTTACATTTCAGTGGTGCTATAAATTATAGTCTAAAACGGGCAGTTTTTACATCTCAGCACAGCATGGAAAACTATTTTTCTCTTTCTTAAGATCTCTCCACTTTCCAGCCCAAGATTACTACTACCACCTTCCCGCAATAGGAAGAGGAATGAGCCTCTTTAAAACAAACATTTTGACTGGGCAAACACACATCTTCTGACAACAAAAGGAACAAGTGTGTACGGAATTCCCCATGTACCTGGCTGAAAAAATGCCCCTAAAGTGCCTTGCTTTGTGGTTAAGAGAGCATCATCTTCAAAAGCAGGTTTCTATACCAGTGTTAATGAGAGTCAGTGTGTGCCACTGAAGCTCCTGGTTTATGTTCATTTAGTGTAATCTGATCTGATCCAAACTACTATGCCTTCTGCCATGCAACCAGAGATAGGATCCCAATGGTGCCATTACTTCTTCCCAGTGCAGGGGGATCCCAGAATCTTGGTTTCCCTCTGCACTGGCAAGTTGAAAGCTGAGTGCCTGCAGCCTGCCCAAACCTGAGTGGTTTTGGGGCTGGGACTGACAATTGGCCCTAGGGTTACACTGGGGCTGCTTCAAGACTCCTGTGCTATTGCAAGACTGGAGCAATCAGCTGATTGTTGGCCCAAGCCCCAGCTTGGTTCCAGACTTGTGCAGTCTAGGTGCTGGGAACAACGATCAGCTGATTGTCAGTCCCAGCCCTGAGACCACACCGGAGCAAGTTGCTCAAGGCTGAAACTTCAAACAATGCAGCAAACCATTAGAATGAAAATGTTAAGAAATTACAAAAAAAAAGAAGGCTTGGACGTAAAGACTGCACTAATATGTGCCCATAATTTTCGTGGCTACATATGCACCTGCAATAATTGCAAGCACAAATGTTGTGACCCTTACCAGGATGTGAAATGCATGCTTGGATGTTTCAGTTTAAAATCACTGTACTCTGTATAGATTGCTGTCCAATAAAGTAACTTTGCCAGTCCAGAAGATGCATTTTCTGTAATCCTATATATGATTTATTTTACACTTGTAGTTCTTTTTTTGTCAAACATTTTACTTATCCACTTGAAAACATGAAAAAAACAAACTTCTTTGACTTGTGGATTGCAAACAGTTATGAGATGATTGACTGCTACAAACAAGCTTTCAAAGCTGATGAATATTCACTGAAGTACAGAATGAATTAAATTTAAATAAGTTGACTCATTGAGTTCTTACCGACAGACGCAACACCTGCAGCTCGGAACTGTCCAAGAATAAGACTCTGTTCACTTTCAGCCAAAGCAAGTAGCAGCTCATATGCTTCTATGCACTGCTCACTGAAAAAAAACAAAACACAAACCATAATATGTGCAATTTAGACAGGAAAAAATCAATATCATCAATCAGCAGTGCACAAGTGGTAGCTGATGAACTATGTTATTTCCCTTTACTTGTATGATAGTAGGAACATTAAACTACATGACATATACAGTTTCTATCAAAAATGCTCAAGAAGCATCCCTGTGATGGTGTTCTATAGTTGATCCTTGCTCATTTAACAGTCTGGTTTAACAAGAGAAAACAGGAGAAACAGAATAAGCAGATGTGAGGAAAGTCTGGCTCTCTTCAGAAGTGTGGATGGCACAGGACAGTAACATGACTTGTGGATATTTCTTTGTGAAACTGATTTTCAAGAATTCTTACTGTACCAAAAACCCCGCCAAAACAAAAACCCCAAATCCCAAAATCTTAGGAAAATGCTTTGCTCCTGCACCCCTCCTCCAAAGCCAATGAGAAAACTACTGAAAACTTCTGTGAATGCCCAAGTGACACGATTTTCACAAGTGTTTTAAAACCAATTCAGAATTTGGCCCCAAATTGCTGGCAACCTTATGATGTCAGCTGAAATCATGGTCTGTGGAAGTTGTTGGTGACTCAATTTTCTGCTTGGCCCACTGAACTTACAAAAGTTGACAGATTTACTGAAGGATAAATCAATGTCTCTAATTTATCCAAAGACCAGGTATACCACAATTAACCACAGTGCAAGATTTTTCAGTGACCATCAAATATTCCTTAACTTTCATCTAAAGAGATAATGGCTAGCAGAAGCGTAATACGAGGTGGGCCAGCAGAGAGCATGCCCTGGGCACTCCCTATGGAGAGGGGTGCCAGAAGGATAAGGTGGCGGCACCCCATTCTGCCATCCTACACTGCCATCATAGAGGGCTACAGGAAATAGGTGGCACAGGCAACGTGGGTCAAGGAGTGCAAAGTCTTCTGGGAATCACAGTTTTGTAGAGCAGCAATGGAGTTTGCTGCTGCTGCTGCTTGGGGGAAAATTGACTACATTTCTTCCTGCCTAAATCAGCATTTTTTGCCTTCTCGACATGGGCACTGGTGGCAAGAAATGGGGCAACTCCCTTCCTCCCAGCAGTGTGGGCTCCTACTGCCACCCTAGAGAATTAAAATTCCCAGAACACCTTGTATGCCATGTTCCTGGACACCATCTCGTGCTGAAGACAGACGCAGGGAGGGGAAGGGTGAGGGAGGATTGCCCCAGATGCGTTCTTCAGACATTAAACCTCTGATGACTAGGATGAGAATAGGGAGTTCTTCTTGTTCAGAGGGCCAGTTCAGTAAAGGCACCAATAATAATGGCTCTCTGTATGAGGAGATGGGATTTAACACTTAACAGATCTCTAACACTAGTGCATTTCTGTTAGCAAAGGGAAATACCTAAAAGAATATGCTCTCCTCTATCTATCACATTATCCTCATGAGTTGCTTGCAACTATCACGTTTATCTTTAATTTGGTATCACCCTTCTTCAGTAAAATGTATAATGTTGATTTAATATGCATGTGGGGGGGGAATAAACAACCCCTCCTCCCTAATTTCAACTTTCACTATGTATTGACAAAAAAAAAAAAGCTAGTGAGGATTATTAAGTTAATTTCTGGTGCCTGAACTGCATTATAGATGATAATTTCAGTTAGGCAGTGATGTTTAAATGACCAGCATTCTGGACAGAAAGAAACAGAGGCAGGTTTGTCACTGTGGAAAACCACTTCTATCATCTGAAGTTCTTCAGCAGTTCCTGTGCCCTGCCTTGTTCATGCTGAATTTCCCTGTCTGTGTAGAGACATACCTGTATTGCAATGCCAGGCGGAGTGCTGTGGTGTTCGATTCATATTTTCCAACCAGCATGCTCATCCTCTCAGCATTGCTCTTGCACTCCTCCAGAGTGATTGTCAACAGATCATTCTGGGATTTTAAGTGCTCGATACGGCTATAAACAAATAAATACATTTTAACTTTCTAACAGTCTGCAGTCTATTTGCCTTGAAACTCCAAAATGATCCTAGTTTAAAATGTCAAAGCTCATTTGGCCTACAGTTTTCTTTCCTTAACTCCTGTGGCAAAATCCATCAAATCTATGGACTGTAACACGAACACAGAAATATACTTAGATTGTGGGGGATGAGGGAGAAATCAATAAAGCATTCCCTTTTGAATTAACTGCAACCCGAAAGCTTTTTTAACAGCACAGTCTTATTACTGTTAGTCTTACCCTCCCTCCTCCATTCTTTCCTCCTTTTTTACACACTTGCATCTTGACTTTAAATGCAAATTTCTTGCAGCACAAGGAGTGAATACTATAACTGCATTAAGTGCCCAGTGTCATTGCATTTGCTGCATAATTTTATTCCAGGATGTAAACTTTGATGCATAAATGTATTGTCAGAATTAAGCTACTGCTAGATTTGGGGTCAGGAAGGAAATTTTGCCTTAAGTTAGACTGGCAATGCCATTTAGATTTTTTTGCCTTCTTCTAAAGCATGGACTTAGGGTCCTTTTCCTGTGATCATCTAAGTATATTTTAACTTGAAAAATTCCCTGCCATTACAGTGGCCAAGGCACTGACAACGTCCTTGCCTCCCCTGCTCTTTACTTGTGGTCCACTGTTAAGGAGTTTTATAGACCGCTTTGCGGCTGTGGTGCGTGAGGGAGAGTACAGTCATCGTTTTGTGGACCATTTTGGATGAACAGTTGCCTGCAAACCAGGTTGCTGGGACATCCTTTCCAGTGCAATGCTCCTATGCTCAGACCATCATGTTTACAAGGATAACTTTTGAAATCTGAACTGAATACAAACAAGACAGCGAGTCTCAGAGGCTGGACAACAGATTGAAACAATAGGCTCATATAAGGGGTCAACTGTGACATCCATCTCAAAGGAACATTAACCCATAAACCTAACAACAAAATTCTAAATGCCAACAACATTGGCTATGTCACTACTGACCACTGTAGCATAGAAACCAACTGACTGGACTGAGCCATCACTACTGAATATAGTGACAGATACTGGGGCACAGGCAAGTAATTGCCATCAAGATTTATTAAGGTAAGAAATGAGGAATACAGCAGCACCCAGCACTGTCACAAGTGTTCCTTCCAAAATCAGCTCTTTGTCAACAGTCAAGCTCAAATTTTTCCTTGTGGTTTAAAGTCCTAACTTTTCCCTGCATCCCAGCTGATGAAGCCTCCAGCTCTCTCTGAAAACCACTGCTATGTTATGTGCTATCAATGCAAAATTCTGTGGCACAAAGAAAAAGGGGAGAATAAGCATAACATTAATGAATATCAAAACATACAAACAAAAGGGAAGCTGTATTGATTGAACGGGACTGGACCTGGGAAAAGCAGTGGAAATGAGAAAGCATGGAAGTGTGACGCCACAGAACTCTGTGATAACTACTGAATTATAATGATATAATATGCTAAATAAGACATGAATATCCTTGATTACGGAAGAACTATCCTGCACAAGTAGTGACAGGAGAAGAACGCACCGTATCTTTCACTACAGCTAAGATCAGGATGCCCACTGATGCGATTTACTTTGAAAAATACACTGTTTTCAGAATGGCAAACTGGTCACTCAAGCCCTAACATTTTTATCCTTTAGGATATAAGCCATATTTACTGGTCCACTTCTATGTCCCAAGGTGTAATGACAGCCTGATCAATTCCATAATAAGCAGAAGGTAAACTGGGGCAATATACCTGAAATGAAACAGCTGTTATATTACTATAGGTTAGCTTTCCCTTACTAAGTGGAAACAGTAAATAGTTGCAGTGGAACAGCAGGATGATCAGTAGGTCTGCTCCCTTTCCCTGCCCCACCCCCTTTAAATGGACACAATTGTTTCATCTGTCCACACCCAAAGATTCAAATCTACTATATGCCTTAGCATGGATAACCACATTATCGTATTGGTAGAAAGAACTATTAATTCACATTATAATCTCCTGATCATCATCCAAGTTTCACACTTATTTGAAGCTACTGTAGTTGAACTTGGCCCCAGCAAAATTCTAAGTTATGGGGCAGACAATGAAGAAAAAACACTAATTTAACAAAACTAACTGTAGACAAAATACTTCATATCCTCTGACCTCACATCTTACCTATTTAACCTCTCAGTTTCCACTTCAAACTCTCGGATTTTACTTTCAGAGATAGCAGATCCATGTGAATAGAGTGTCTGGAAGATTTCTTGGATGTTGGAGCAGTCTTGAAGAGAATGGGCCAAGTGTTCAGCCACACTGCTAGACACCTGCACAGGGTGATTAGTAAACCTTCTGTCAATGGATGAGCATAAAATTCAGTCCCTAAGTATGCTGAACCACTAAATGTGTCTACTCAGAGGCAATTAGGTCAGAAGAGTCAACTAGGAATGGGGCACCACTCAAAACATGATAAAGCCCACTTCCACACCAGCAGGGATGATGGGCAATATGTAGTAGTAATGGTTAATTTAAAAGCCCATGTTGTTGGAGATGAATATGCAACCTTTTACCAACAGATTTAAGAAGACTTCTTAAGTTCTATACCTTCAAAATATCTGAGCAGGGTTAATCTCTATCATTAATGACCCACTTTTAAACCTAGAGTGCCAAATGACATTTTGGATATTCACTGGTGTATGTATATGGCTATACTTTGGTCTATTGTTCTTTTAGAGATGTCAGACTAACTTGGGGTGCAAGTGAACCACCCTCACTCATGTGGGTAATCTTCATTCACAATCATCATCCCCTTGAAGTTAAGGGAATTAACTCATAGGAGGAATGGTTTGAAGAACATGGTCCTTGGCAACTGTATGGACTTCAAAATGACAGTAGGGTATGAGAAGTGGGTGTTAATTATTCCTCTTCACCTGTTAAATACTTTTCAGAAAATAAGATTTCAAATATTTTTAATTAAATCATATTTAAATTAATTAAATATTTGTTCTCCTTTTTAATAGAACAAAAGTCACCCACAGGTGCTCACTACTATTACTAGAGCTAGGATGAACTTCTTGTGCACTTATTTGCAACACTCACGCCTATACTGCTGATTTCTGATCCTAGGACTGGTCGGTCAGATGAAGAAGATTCGGATCTTGTCTTTGACAACTTCACTCGTTCAGCAATCTGGAAGTCACAATACCATATAAGTTACAGACAGGAATCCCATGTTCTGCACAGCTGCGCAAAATACATCATTGCTCACACACTGACCACATTTCAAAATCTGAAATTGATAAACGTAAGTTGGCATCTGTGTTGTGACTGAGACTTAAAATTATTAGTGTGTTATCTCTTTCTGCAGCTCAAGTTCATGGACCTGCTTAGGACCCTTGAAAACTCCCCTGGGACTCCAGATGCTACCTCCCAGTTAATCGCATGCCTGCACAGCAGCTGTGCACAATGAAGTCTGCTTCTTGCAGATAACGAGAGGCATTACTGCAGCACACAGTAGCTCACCTTGGCAATCGGAATGTCATTGCTGCTGCTGCTTGTGCTCAGCTCCCCTGTACTGGGGTTAACGGGTCGGTTTGTAGAAGTAAGGCGTCCTGGGCTGGATGGCCCTGTTGCTTGAACACTCTGTAATCGTGTTTGCAGTTCCCGAACCTATAAAAAATGCAACGTTTTCTTTTTCTACTGATGTTTAAGTGATAAGCTAGTTCATTCCCTCCATCTCCAGAAAAAAAACAAAACACAACAAAACAGTGATTTCTGGCAAGAACAGGTAATCCTGTTTTGGCTTGTGGTTACTACAAAGCTTTCCCTGTGTGAGTTTGGGGAGACTGGGGATATTGATTCAACCCTCACCCCGTTTGCCAATCTTTGCTAACGTATTTATTGTGGAATGAATGATTAAACCTGATGCTGCATTGCAATTATGATTATTAGTTTCATTTTGTTTTATATAATCCATTGACTGCAACAGTATTACAGGCAGAGAAACTGGTTTCTTCAGGAGGAAGTTCACTTAATGCTTTGGACCAAAATCATCATGCACAAAGAACTGGTGGTATCTTCAATGGATTAAAAAAAGTCCCAAAACTGATTAAATGATTTATGCATAAGTATCCCAGGATGACTTCATCACATTAAGAGGACAAAGTAATTGAAAATGTAAATAATTTATTAATACTTTCCAAACTACAATTAAATAAAACTGCCACAGAGTGAGTAATGTTAAGAAAGAAAACTGCTAGAAAATATGCCCAAACTACAGCTTGCTCAAAAACCACACATTTGCAAAAAGCTGCACTGTTCTCATAACATGCCAGACAAACACAGAACTGACCTCCGAATGGTTTTAGGAGAAGGGGAAAAGAGGAAGGGAAAAAAGGCTTGCACAAGCCAAGTGGTATTGCTGGGTAAGAGATTATAGGGTTTACCTTGGAATAATACATAAGAAACAAAGAATACATGGCCTGCTTGAACACAGCAATTATACCACAGGGGAAATTAACAGCTCATTTTTCCACAAAACTAGCACCCTGGCTTCAAAAGAAAAAATGTGGGGGGTGGATGGAGGAACTAGTTTGAAGTGGAAATTTTCCTGCATATTTGATTGCTTATTTTATCCCACAAGTCTCTCCTGGATTCTGGTGCCACAATAAACAAACCATGTAGACATGGTGATACTTTGCCTAGAAATGCAACACTGTTTGAAATGTTTAATAGTCCGCTGGACAAAGGACTAGGAATAATATTCTGAGTTGTAGGGCAAGACTAGTTTTGTGTGTAGACACAGGCTGCATACGACACATTCAAATAATCTAGGAGAGTTCTCCCAGGTGTATTCTGCCAGTACAAAAATTTACCCAGAGCCATGTATACAGACATTCAAATGCTGAGATCCTGAGGAGTGGAGAGCTTGTACTGCTGACACCATCCAGCTGTCTGTTCACACATCTCAGTGTGCTCTCCAGGCTCCCTTAGCCTGCCTGGCAACAGGTGGCAGCAGCGCATACGGCAGCCCTAATTGGCTAATGCAGACTGTTTCCTTGCAGCACAATGTAGGGATTGTGAAGGGAGCATATTCTGATTCCTGCTGGAGTCATATACCCACTGGTTTTTACCAGGTTTTTTTTTTTTCCTTGGAGCAGCCATTTCCACTCGGGGACAAAACATCTGAACATCTGTACACTCTTTCACCAATGGTTTCTTCTACGAGAGCAACAACTCTCCCAGAAGAAACTGAATGTCCGTAGGCACAGAGTTGCACAAAAAGTAGGCTAAGATTGCAAACATAAGCCCGCAGATAAGAAACATCAAAGTTAAAGTAGCACTAAGATTCTGGGCCTTCCCCAGCCATGGATTCCTAAAGGTACTTTACTGTTATTAATATTTAACTCTCTTATCAGGAGTGAGGGCCTTACTATGTTCACTGTGCAAACATACAGAAAGCAAGATCCCTGCCTCAAAGAACTTTCAATCTAATTTATAACAAAGCTCAACAATTGTGTGGAGGAAAGGATTTTTGTGGAATGATTAATGCATTCCCCTGAAGAGCTGGCTGCACTGAAAAGCTTTTCAAAGTCTATCCCAATCATGCAGCTGATCCAAAAAATCTCATGCCTCCTGCTTTGTAGCTCATGGGAGTTTACACAACTCCCCCACCCCAGCCATGTGCTGCTGCAGCATCTCATCACCTCCCTGTCACATTGCTGGGTCCCAGGTAGGCAGACAGTAATTCTTTGCTTGTCTGTGCTGGGACAGAGGGGTTGGGGGTAAGGCTGGGCAGGAAGCATGTTGGGAGGTGCAGTCAGGTGCATCAGGGTGTGGGGGTGAATAGGGAACCCTTGGGGTGGGGGCAGCATGGTGTAAAATTGTAGCTGCAGTCAAGCAGGGTTGGCCAAGCCAAGACATTTATTTTTTTTAAAGATAAACTACAACATTTTTACTGATCACCAAACTTTTTTTAAAACTATGGTTGGTGTTAGATCCCTAAATTTGAACCCAACCCTCAGCTACAGCCTGGCAGAAGGGTTACATTTACATTATGTAAAATATATGGAGAAAAAAGGTTGGTTGTCAGTATAAAGTTTGCAGATCATCAGTAAAATTGTCCTGGATTGGCAACCCTGGTGCTTTGGGTCTGATGAGGGTTGTCTGGAGTCTAATGAAGGGTGCCTTCTGTCTGTAAAGGTTGAGAACCATTGTTTTAACCTTTTTGTTTCTTACAGGGCCACAATAATCAAGGGCATGTCTCAACTGTCTCCACAGCAATCCCAAGACCCCCCCTAAGAAACAAGCTGCTCCTACTTGCTGAAAAAATATTTTGTGGTTGGATTTTGAAGTGTGTCCAAGGCCACACTCAGTGGCTCAATCTCAGGTGCACTCTTAAGAATGACACGTGGCATTGCTCCACAGGGAACCTCACCATGTTTTGCAATATGCGGCATATGCAGTGCAAGATCACGCAGGTCAGATTTGGCTCTTGGTAGCTGTCTCAGGATCTCCACATAAATAAAATAGGCATGCCCTGAATCAACTACAACTATGGAACCATTACTCCAGTGCTTGCACATCTTAAGTAAGTTTCAAAGCACAAATGCAAAACATACATTGTTCAGCTGTTTGCATCTGAGGCCCTGAGTACATATCTTAGTGATTCTCAACCAAGGTGCTGTGGCATCCTGGCAGGCTGCCAGACCTTGAAGGGTGCCAAGAGGTGTGGAGAGATAAGCAAAGTGTTAAGAGATAAGCAGATAAGTGCAGGCTCAGGCTTGTCCCTGCCTAGCTAATGCCCCACCCCCACCCCAATGCCCAACCCCTCTGCAAGGGAGGGAAGCACTGTAATATATAAACTGGTTTTTGAAATTAAGTGCCACTTAATTCACAAAAATTATGGAAGGGGGCATTGAGTCCAGCGAGGGGTGCTTCAAGTCCAAAAAGAGTTGACAACCTCTGACACAGGCATATAGGACATTTATACATGTGCTCCAGGAGAGTGTGTGTATGTGGGTGAGTGGTGTTTTAATTAGATTGAGCTGCTCTAATTAAAGCTCTCAGTGTCATGTGTTTCAGCAGTCCTTTGCTGAAAAATGGTGGCAGGGGCACTTTAACTAAAGCTCATCAAATGAGCTTTAGTTAAAGGGCTTGTGTTGCCATTTTTTCAGTGCAGGTAATTACCATGTTCCAACAGACTCAGTTAATTGAGTCTGCTCCAATGCACCGTAATTGCAGAGCATCAGAGCAGCCTCCCTACGTGTGTATAGGCGTCCATAAATTTTACATATATACAAATATATATAAATTTGTATTTCCCATCAAGAATGACCGAGGGGGAAGGGAGGAGGAGGGTGGAGCATTGTCACCCACCACCCTGCACCACCACTGCCTCCCAGGAGTGGGGGAGCAAGGAGTCTTGCATGTGGCAGCTGCCACCGCCATCCACCACTCCACATCCAGCTGCACACAACTGCCACCTCCCCCGCGCATGATAGTTTGGACAGCATGTTCAGTTTTTAGCTCTGATAATCCATACTCAAATACGGTTTTTTACTTGTAAATACTTATTTACATAGATGCTGCATGCCTACGTGGTGTGTGCGCGTGCGGGAGGCAATTATTTTGGGTGGAGGACTGCTTACCAAGTTTTGGCAAGCTGCTGAGCGCCACATGGGTAGTCCTGCCCCTTGACAGGTGTCATGCCCCTCTGTGACCATCTTGGGACCGGAAGTCCTGCCCCTACCTTCTGACCTTTCCAACCAGAAGTCCCACCCCTTGCACCTGGAAGTATTCCTTTGGGGAAGAGGGTTTGCCATCTTAGGGGAAAAAAAACCCCAAATTATATACTAAAAATCAAACATCCATAATAATATATTTTAATTTAATTAAAAAATATGTTTTTGTCCTGATTTGTCTGCATTTGTGCCGTACATGTGGAAGTGATTGCATAATAGCTGCAAAATACAGTCTTAATTGTATATTGTGTGGGAGGGAATGAGGGGCACCAGTAGGGCTGGGGGGGATGTTTTGCGGGGAGTGACGGGTACAAGCAGGGCCAGGGGGACCGTAGAGGGAGTGAGGGGCACCAATAGGGCTAGGGAGCTGTTGTGGGGGGAGTGAGTGGCACGAGAAGAGCAAGGGGACTGTGGGGGGAG
>NW_017729024.1:77252131-77260877 GCF_001723915.1 Gavialis gangeticus
AATGGGGGTTTGTGGGTATAAGTGGATATGGTATTGAGGGTATGGGAGCCAAGTGATGCAGAGTGGCCAGCAGGTGGGTGGGAAAGTAGAGAAAGCGGCAGTGGGGGGAGTGGAAGTGAGCAGAGCACGGGGCCTGTGTTGGTATCCCAGAGCCAGTGCCAGCGGAGGGCCAGAGCGGGCCAACAGGATTGTGGGGCTTGGGCCAGCAGGGGTACGTGGAGCTGGGCTGGGCAGCCAGCAGGGAGAGAAGGGACCTGGCCGACAGTTTGGCGGCTTTGGTGCTCCTTTCTGCTGTGCAAGGTGGAGCAGCCCTTGCAATGTTCCTTGGCATGGAGGAAGAGGACAAAGTGGACTCGGCTGCCACCGCCTTCTCTTTGTCTCCACACTCACAGTGGTTCCACTTGTGGGAGCAGCCGCTGCCACTGCAGTGCTTCCACCATGCCAAGTTGTTGCGCTCTGCCTCCTTACACAGCTGCCACTGCTGGGCCCCCACCTGCTGCTGTTCGTGGCTGGCATGGGTGCCTCAGCCTAGTGCGAGGTGGTGCCGAACGCAAATGCCATGGGGCAAGTAGCACTTGGGCTTGGGGTGCAAGCAGCTCATGGTGTTGCTTGTGCGAGCAATAATTGCTGTCATAGTGCTCCCACCATGCCCAGCTGCCGTGCTCTGCCTCCCTGCACTCACTCCTGCAGCTGCCATGGCTGCTGTTCCTGGCTGCCACGGGTGCCTCAGCCTGCTGTCAGGATGGCACTGAGTGCAAGCAGCCGCAGGGCAAGCAGTGCTTGGGTTTGCAGCAGGGACTTGCGGTGGCAGCAGAGGGGGCAGCGCAGATTCATTGCCCAACAGCAGCCGCCTGCTGCCACAGAAGCAAGGCAGAGCAGCCCTTGCAGCACATTTTGGGGCCACCAGCATGGTTGTGGCAGCCATAGTGAAGGAGGTGGTGGCAGAGGGATTGGCCGCCACCACCTTCCCCTTGTCACTGTGCTCATGGTGCTGGTTGCAGGAGCAGCCTGAGCCATCATGGTGCTCCTGCTGCGCCCAGGTGCCACACTCCACCTCCCTGCGCAGCTGCTCCTCAGGCAGTGGGCGGCTGCCACAGGCGACGAGGCCAGGCTGCCCCTGCCACACCCTTGCTGTGAGCCTGAGCACTGCTTGCCCCGCTTGCGCTTGCTGCCATCCCCGCAGTAGGCTAAGGCGCCTATGGAGGCCACAAACAGCAGCCACGGTGGCTGCAGGAGCAGGTGCGGGCAGGTGGAGTGTGGCAGTCAGGTGCAGCGGGACCACCCCCATGAATGGCACCGCAAGCATGGTGACAAGAAGGCAGTGGCGTGCAAGCCCACCTTGTCCTCCTCCTCCGCCATGGCCCCCAAGCCCTGCAACCGCCACAACCACACTGATGGCCCCGAGGGGTGCCACAAGGGCTGCTCCGCCTCATGTGGCAGGAAGGAGCAGGAGGCCAAGTTGCACCAGAGGTGGCCCAAAGCCGCCAAGCCGTCAGCCAGGTCCCCTCTCTCCCTGCTGGCAGCCCAGGCCAGCTCCATACACCCCTGCCAGCCCAAGCCCAGCACTCCTGCTGCCCACTCTGGGCCCCGCCGGCGCTGGCCCCGGGACACCAGCACAGACCCCATGCTCTGCTCACTTCCACTCCCCCTGCCCCCACTTTCCCCATTTTCCTGCCCACCCGCTGGCCACTTTGCACCACATGGCTCCCAGCTGCATGGCCAGACCATGGGACTCAGAGGGAGCCAGCCAGGCCCTGAGACTAGGGCGATCCCTGCAGTCCTCCCCTGGCCCCCCCCCGCCTCCCTCTCTTACCTGAATTTCCAGCTCTGGCACAGGCACGAACAGCCCCATGGCCCCAAGCCAGAAGCCCCTGCTAGGCAGGGGCTTCCTGCTGGGGGGCCAGGGCCAGGTGCGCCCTGCTGTTGCAGGAGCCTGCCATGGCTTCTCTTGGGTTCTACTGCCCCTGGCTCCTGTAATTTTGACAGGAGCCAGGGACAGATAAATATAAATTTTCTAAATTTTTTAGGGGCCTCACAGAAGGGCCTGGTGGGTCAGATCTGGCCCGGGGGCTGTATTTTGCCCACCCCTGCTATATGGGGACTTGCTCTGGTCTAGCTAAACTTATGGGGAGAGGGGAGAAAGAACACAGATAACATCTCTGCCAAATGCAAATAAAATCTTACTAATGAAACCAGGTAACTTCTAACCAAGGCTATTCCTTTCCAAGTATTTATGGCTGCAGAGCTGTGTGAAAATGTTATCATAAGAAAGTGTCCACAAGAAAATTAGTTTTTTTCCCCATTTTGCTTTGACTCAAAAATTCAGAGCATATAGTTTTAAAAAAATCCTCTTGAAATGGTGCCTGAAAAATTTCAGTTTCAAAGCTGATAGTTGTATAAAGTTACAGGCAAGTGAAAATAGAGGGCTAAAATTAAAGCATTTGAAATCTTAACCATAGTGGAATAAAAATAAAATTATTTTATTATTCTATGTATAAAGTCACACACAATTTTAAGCTACCTTTCATAGACAGTATTTTATAAAACTCCTCATAATGCAATAAAACACTGACACCGAGACATTTCCTCTGGTCTACGCTTTATAACCGACCTGCGATTACCGACCACAATTACAAAGCCAATTGCTCTAAAGGGCTTGTAAAGCAACATTTATAAATGGAAAAGAAAAATGAACCAACTTTAGACCACAGCTAAAAGACCAATCTGCTTAGGAAAAAACATATTCCAAACTCAGAGCACATCCTTGTTGTCAGCATACATTATTCAGTGCTAACATATTCCACTGTAAAAACAAGTAGGAGACTGAAAAAAAAAGGGCTCTAACAAACCTGTTATACATTTTAAGTATTTACAAATCCAGATTTTCATTCAAGTAGATTTTATGTCAAATTAGGGCTCCTATACACATGTAGGGAGGCTGCTCCGACACACTGCAATTACAGTGTGTCAGAGCAGACTTGATTAATCGAGTCTGCTGGAGCGTGGAGATTATTGCACTCCAGCAGCCTACACTGCCATGTGTATCAGTGTCCCTGTGCTGAAAAATGGCAGTGGGGGCACTTTAACTAAAGCTGGTTTGACAAGCTTTAGTTAAAGCTCCCCCGCTGCCATTTTTCGGCACCGTCGTTTAAAGCGCACCCCCCTCCAGAGCACACGTATAAACATCCTTAAATATTAAAATTACTGCAGTAATTTAGAGCCCAAGCAGCAGTTCAGCTTCCTGGTCAACAAAATCTCTTCTGTAAGAAAACTATATGTACCATCTCTTCAAAGGGTAATTTTTCAAATTACATGTAATGGTAATTCTAAAAGGAAAAATAAAGGAAGACCAGAAAGTAAAGGGTCAATACAAGCACTTAACACAAGGTTTCAACGGACTAGTGAATGTATGAGTTATGAAAAGATTAGTTTGAAATGCAAGGTTGTCCCGACACTCTATATCAACCTATCTACCAGTCTGGAGTCTCACTACTGGAATATATACAGTTTTAATTGATTTTATTATTAAGCATAGATAAATGTCCACTTGCGTGTTCTGAACTGTACAAGATGCTAAGCGAAAGACTGCTTCTGGCCCAAGCAACTTATAACCTAAGGGCTCCTATACATGTGCAGGGAGGCTGCTCCAACACGCTGTAATTACAGTGTGTTGGAGCAGACTTGATTAATCTGGTACTTACCATGCTCCGGCTGACTCCAGCCTCACGTGTATCAGCATCCCCATGCTGAAAAATGGTGGCAGGGAGCTTTAAACTAAAGCTCATTTGACAAGGTTTAGTTCAAAGTGCCCTGCTGCCATTTTTCAGTGCAGGGATGCTGATACACTTGATGCTCTGGGTGCTTTAATTAGCGTGGCTCTTGGAGTTGAACTAATTAAAGTGTCCCCCCACCACACATCTCCTGGAGCACATCTATAAATGCCCTAAGAGAGAGAAGGATCAGTGCTGAGCCATTCCATGAATGTACTTCTACATGTATATGGAAAATGAAGAAATAAAAGAGCTATGAAATACAGGTAAGAGATTTCAAATAAAGATAATGCAATATATGCAAAAATGACAGATTTGATATTTTTTAGACTGAAACGGAGGCAGTGCAAAGCAAAACGGAGATAACAGCATGGCAGCAGAAGTCAGTGGTGGAAAACAAAATGAAAGACCAAGGAAGGTTTTAAAGGAGGAAGTTTGGGGCAATGGAGAAGACATGTCATAGCAAGTACAGGCATCAGCATGTCGTGGCAAGAACAGGGATTAACACAAAAACCGGTGTGATGATGAGCAAGGGAGAAAGGAAGTATACCACAAGGGCTGAGGTGACAAGGGAGGAATATGCATATAGTCTGCATAGCTGCAGAGAAATTTAAAAATGAAAAGAAAGAGTTTGAAATCTAAATGGAGATGAAATGGATGGCAGTGAAGGGACTTGGGGTCAGAGTGTGTCACATGGGTAGAGGGCAGGGCAAGAGTACTGTTGACAGGACTACTGTTGACATAACAGTGCTGGAAAAATTTGAGAAAGCAATGTCAGAGAGACAAGAGAGAAGTTGGTTATAGTACTCCATACTATAGTATTCCATAGTATTCAGAGACACCTGAAGGGTGACTTAGGGCAGTCAAGGCCAAAAGTGGGAGCAGATTTTATCAGGCAAGGTGACACCTCTGGAAAGACCCAGTACATCAGGAGAAATGGGAATGAAGAAATGAAAGAAAATGTCAAGGTATCAAGCTTGAGAGTCAGGGAGGAGAGTGAATTTGTCAACAGCAATGGACAAAGAGGGAAGATTTATAACAAAAGACGAGTTCAGCATTTCCATCATGGTCAGATCTGACAGCCACTAACACAGATTGATAAAAGCTTATGGGGGCAGATGAAGTCAGGCTAGGGGGAGTGGGTATTGCAGTGCCTCAGGAGAAACCCTTGGGCAATAATAACAGAAAGGGAAGATTCAGCAAATGACTAAAACAGGAGGAAAACTAAGAGAAGAGTTACACAATCCAGGGAATTAGGGTGTATCAGAGAAATGGGTGGTTGACTGAGTTAGGAGCAGCAGGCGAATGAGAAGGAAAGAAGGCATCCCAACAATGAGATTCAAGATCAGTGGATATATTAAAACATAACTCACTGTCAAAGAAACCTCCTATATATATTTGTATCTGTTGGCTCCTGTAATAAATATTGTTGCTATTGTTTCTGGAGTACATGTGTAAGTAACTTCTAATTAGACTTATTAACATTAAGTAACATTTAATTCAAAGGAACAGAAAACTGCAGGTTTTGTGTCTAAAATAGTGTCTAAATCTTTTTTTTTTTCAAGTGTAAAGAATGGGATTAGAAAGTAGGGAAAAAAACAAAACAAATATTAAATTCAAACAATAATAACAATGCAAATGAAATGAGGGTGAGAGAAAGAGAATCTTGTTGAACTTTACTATGATGTGGCACCTATATGAAAAGGCTCCCAAATGATTAATACATATTATGAGCAAGTTGTGGACATCCACACTTCAGTAGAACATAAGATAGGTGGTTATAATACATTATTATGAATATATTGTCAAACTAGATCCTGTAACAGTTGATTAAACTTATATTGAAATGCTATAAACTATTTATAACTTTACCCTTAACATAAGTCATGACTGAGAACTTTCAACTTGTATCATTATTCTTGTACTTTAATTAAGAGGGAAATTACTGCAGTAGTTTCTGATTGTGCACCTTCAAATAAAGAGCATGTCAGAGCAAGCACCATTTCTATGTATTTTCTCCTCTTTGATCAGCAACTGGATTATGTTGTCATTCAGTACCACCTGACTCTCTAAGAAGTGGATGTTAAAAAAATAAAATAACACCACTTTCCAATCATTTCCCTCCCATAAGTGGAAACAGAACTAAGCGTAACAAGCTATTCTGTAATGGGAGATAAACATCTGTCTCCACCTTCTGATTTATTTGTGCTGAATGCAAGTTCCGTGGGTGGGAAGCACAGAAGAATGCAGCTCTCGTGTGTGACTCAAGTCCTCTGACAATTTAAACATTTTGAGCGGCCAGTGCTTTTCCAGCCTCTGCATTTTCATCACTTCTCAGCCACACCTTTTCCCAGTCTGTCATTTTCAGCACGATGGAACACTGCTGAGGCAAGGCCTGGACATATGGTTGATGAGCAGCATAATGAAGGGTTTTTTGTATGATAAAGAACATTTCTTCTGTGCTGTTTACTCAAAGTGCCTAAAATATGTACCATCAAATGTTTCAGAAACTAAAACCACATGCAACTGGCACACTGACTACAATGCAGGAAGGCCAAATGCAGCAGGTAACTCACAGAATCCTACCAAGCAGCTAACTGTCTTTAGTACAAAGTCTCAGCATGCAATACTCCATGCAGAAATATACTGGGGGCTGCCTCTTTACAAGAAAAGGCTTTGTTTCACGTGGCTAAGCTGGAATACCATTAAACAGTAGTGTTGCACTGCATGATGGGAGGTTACGTGAGTGAGTGCAATAAGCATCTTGGGCTTCTTTGCTATCCCCTGCACTCTAATCTAAGGGGAAACATTTTTCGAGGTTCCCCAGATTCCAGGTTAATTCTGGACTCTCTGGTCATGAGTTTGAGAACAGAAGCGGAGCTCTAAATTGATATTGATAGTTAAAATGATAGTGCTGCGTAAGCAGAAACAGCACAGTTGGAAATTAGGAAACTAGAGGTGACTATTAGCTTTTTGTTCCTGGGACATCCCAAAGTCAAATGGGTAAAGTTAGAACAACTCAAAGACTGCCCTAACTGATATGAGTTTATGATGCTCCCCTTTGGAAGCCATTATGTCCTTATTTTTCCCAGCACCTACAATCCCTTCTTCTGCCCTGATACTGTGGGTACCAAAAGGAATGAAGGAACTTAATTCAGCTTTATGACAACTGAAAATATCCCTCAAGGAAGGTTTCTGGTCACATATCACAATATAGGCACTGGAGATGAACCTGAGGGCCAGGACCAACGATTCTTGCAGTATTCAGCATGATTTTCAACTATCCTGAGAGAAGGAGGGGCTTGGAGACAATCCTAAATGTTCTTTTTCTGTGAAGAGAAGTTTTTGGTTTTTTTGAATAAAGGAAAACTGGTTAGCTGAGGGAAATTTACACTGACAGTGCATTTCCTCCCTATTCTAACCTGTGTCTTGTTTTGGGCACTGTGCTTCAAGATGCTAACAAACTAAAAGGATCCCAGTAGAAGGCAAGAAAAACTATTAGAGGCTTGGGGAATATAGTTTATGAGGATAAAACAAAAGGATTAGGATTAATTAGTCTGGAAAAGACAGAGGGAGCATGAGGTGGCGAGAAGCCCCCACAGGCACTAAGGGTGCTGGGGGCATCCCCAGGGTGAACAAGCAGGCCCTCCCTGTCCTGGTAAACTTACCTCTGGGAGTGGAGCCGGAGACATAGCCAGATCCATGCAAGCCGGTGTTATACTGGCTCTTCAAACAATTAGTGGGGCGGTGCCCAGCTAGCTGCAGCAGCTGGTGACACTGCCGCGGGAAATTCAAGGCAGGGGAAGCAGTATCTTGCTTCAGGCTGGGGGCAGCCTTTCCCCAGCCGCCTTAATTTCAAAGCTCACAGGAGTGTCCCTCTCCCTTGGTGGGAGAAGGACGCCAGAGAACAGGAGCTCTGCCCTCTGGGATCAGGGTATGAGGCTCCAGGCACCTTAACATACAGGCAACTGACTGGCACTGAAGCTGATGTTGGGACTGTTTAAAAGGGGGGCTTGCTGGGAATGGTGGAACCACGAGTAGAACACCAGAGCAGCTGGCAAGTGGATAGGGTGTAGGGGAGGCAGAGCCCTGAGGAACACTGCAGCACTTTTGTGAGTACCCCGTCATCAGGTTGCTCGGAAAGAAGAACACCACTGAACCCCTCCTTTCTTTAGGTAACAACAAGTCATGGCAGGAGAGTTGGGGGACCCTGACCAAGGGGGTAGTGTGGTACTCACAGTGTCTACTAGAGATGCCACAGTGGTGCACTGGCTGGGAACTGAAATTGCTATGCTAGCAGATCAGTGATCCCAACCCAGGTGGAAGTAGTCATGGAGGTGCCAGCTGTAGCCCACACAGAGCTCCCGATGCAAGCCATCCAGGCGATAGGGCAGGTGCTGGAAATACAACAGCTACCGGGTGCCCACCAACAGGAGTGGATGCAGCGTAATGCCGCCCTGTTTAAGATGCCGCAGATGATGCAGGATGATCACCCCGAGGCCTACATTGAGGTGTTCGAGAGGACGGCCCTCCAGACCGGGCTAGACCACACTCAGTGGGCTCACCAGTTGGGTGCCCTAGTGGTAGACCAAGCCCAAGCGGCCTACTGGGCCCTGTCCAGGGAATATGCCTGTAACTATGATACAGTGAAGGCTGCGATCTTGTACCAGCTCAAGATTTCCCCTGAAAGCCATAGGCAGGCCTTCCGAGCCTGGAAATCAAAGGAGGTGAAGAGGCCTCGTAGCTTACTACAGTAGCTGCAAGACATGTTGAATAAATGGCTTCTTGTGGGTCGGTTCAACTGAGATGGGGTCATAGACCAGGTCCTGTTGGAACAATTCCTTTGGGACCTGGAGGAGGACACTCAGGTATGGGTGAGAAGACACCAACCACAGAGCAGTGAAGAAACCCTCCGCCTCTCAGAGGCTTTCGCCAGCTTAGAGAACGAGCATAGCTGGGCGTGAGGCCTCCGTGCC
>NW_017729024.1:77265877-77267569 GCF_001723915.1 Gavialis gangeticus
AGCAGTGAAGAAACCCTCCGCCTCTCAGAGGCTTTCGCCAGCTTAGAGAACGAGCATAGCTGGGCGTGAGGCCTCCGTGCCCCAACTGGGAGCTTGAATCAAGAAGAGGAAAAGAAGATAGGGCCTCAGAAGGGGATGATGAGGGGTGTAGTTTGCTACCATTTTGGTCACAAGGGAGTGCAGACTGGGTTTTAGTGAACTCAGTCATGAAATGGCAACATCAACTCCGCCTAAAGACAGAGTGAGGGAAGCCGACCGAGGCAAGCCCATGGATTGTAGTTTTGGTACTACCTCACAGGAGAAGGCTGGGAACTCCTGGTCATGACGACTTGGATCAGGGATCGGCAGCGTGAGCAACCCTGGACTTGGGATGTTCACAGTCCCTACTCCGTGCAGATCTGGCCCCAAAAACGGGGGCAAGGGAGGCCGGCCCTTCAGTGATGACCTGCATCTTGGGTGGTGAGATGCGCTTCTGGAGTTGCTACTTCCCTGAGAGTAATGGAGTTCCGAGGCAAACTGAGGGTTGGCCTGGCTCCAGTGTTGGCCTGAGATGATCTTAGGCCGAAAGTGGGAACCATTTTACACGGTACTAGAATGTGTAATAGCAACCGAAGAGGAGAGAAAGTGATTAAGAAGAGGTGAGGGCTGGGCAGGAGAAATAGTCTCCCTGCAGGATGGAACTATCTGGGACAGCATTGACATGGAGCAGGTAGCAAGTGCGGCGCAGTTTTGTTGAGCACAACAAGAAGATCCAGAGCTGCAACGGCAAGTAACCAAGGAGCTAGGAGAGGGGACATCCAGGAGCCACTCTGACTTTGAGGTAATGGTGGGGGCTGCTGTACTGGGTCCAGAGGGGTCAGAAGGGGACGGCAGAGAGGTGGCAGATAGTGGTCCCGACCCCATTCTGCAGGTAAATCTGGAGACTGGCACACAACTCCCCACCAGGCGGCCATTTAGGGTGTACCAAAAACCAGGGCGAGACTAGTCCAGGATTTCTTTTGGCCCCGTCTACAAGAGGATGTGGATAGGTGGGGTGCGGCATGTCCAGAGTGCCCAGGAATGCAGACCTCAGAAGGTGCCTTTGCAACCCATGCCAAGCTAATAACTGAGACACTGTTCTCTTGCTTAGGGCTGGACATTGTGGGTCCCCTCCCAAAATCTCACGGAGGGTACCAATACGTATTAGTCCTGGTGGATTACGCCACACGTTTTCTAGAAGCAGTTCCACTTAGGTCCATTACGGCTACCTGGGTGGTGGAAGAGCTCCTAAAGTGGATCACCCATGTGGGAATCCCATGAGAAATACTCACCGACTAGGCGACAAATTACGTTGGGTGTAATGAAGGCACTTTGTAGTACCCTGGGCATCACCCATCTGAAAACGTCTGTTTACCACCCCCAGATTAATGGCTTAGTGGACAGACTTAATGGGACAATCAAAAGGATGCTCAGGCGTTGCACACAAGAGGACCCACATAGATGGAACACAATATTAACCCCACTATTATTTGCCCTGTGGGATGCACCACAAGAGTCTACGCAGTATTCACCCTTTCAGCTGGTGTACAGCCACAGCCCCAGAGGTCTATTACAGATTGTCCGAGAAGAATGTCCGGAGGCAGAAAGAGATCTTGGAGTCATTATTGACTCCAAGATGAACATGGGCCGACAATGCGAGGCCATGGTTGGCAG
>NW_017729024.1:77272569-77283701 GCF_001723915.1 Gavialis gangeticus
GGGAAAGGCCAGTGGGACCAGGAATGATAGCAGAAAGATAAATCGACAGGAACTACAAGATCACATAAACAAGGCCCAGCAAATTGCTTGCCAGAATCTTCAAGTCATGCAAGAACAGCAGGAGACCCAGTATAATCAAAGAACGAAACCCAGGACATTCCAACCTGGAGACATATTATTAATATCGCTTCCAGCTTTGACGACTAAGCACTTCTCGATGTGGCAAGGCCCATTTAAAGTGACCCGTCAGGTAGGTCCAGTAGATTATGAGGTGCTCAAGACCGGGCACTCCCGTGAGTACCAAATCTACCATATCAACCTCCTCAAAGAATGGAGGGCACCATAAGGGCTGGATGGCGCAACACGAGGAAGCAGGGGAGGAGTTGGAACCCCCCTGCCCTGAGTTAGGGGATGGAACAACACAGAGGGTGCAAGTTCAGCTGGGGGAAGATCTGAATGCCAAGCAATGGCGGGAGCTGACGGGGATGATAGAAACCTTCTGGGATGTATTCCAAGAAACCCTGGGATGGGCATGAGGAATAGAATACAAGATCAAAATGCTGCTGGTTGCACTAGTCAGGGAATGATGGAGGCCTATACCTCAGCAATTACAACAGGAAGCACAGCAAGAGATAGAAAAGATGTGGAAGGAAGGAATTATCCTTGGCACAGTCCAATTGTCCCAGTGTCCAAACCCGATGGGTCACTCCACCTGTGCATCGACTTCCAAAAGTTGAATGCACTAGCGACCTTCAACCCCTTCCCCATGCCCCACATCACCCACCTCATTGAGAAAATCGGGGAAGCAAGGTAAACATCCATTATCAACTTAGCCAAAGAGTACCGGCAAATCCTGATGAGACTGGCTGAGTGCACCAAGACAGCTTTCGGAGCACCCTGGGGCCTGAGTTTGTATGAATGCCCTTTGGGCTGAATGGAGCTGCAGCCACCTTCCAGAAGCTTATGGATTCCCTGCTGGCACCACATGCAGCATACACGGCGGCATACATTGATGACATAATCATCTTCACCTCAGACTGGCCACAACACCTTGATGCCCTGAGGGCTGTCCTGGGAGAGCTCAAAGCGGTCGGTATGACTGCTAATCCAAAAAAAATGTAAACTGGCAGGTAAAGAGACCAAGAACCTGGGGTTTTGTGTCGGCTGGGAAACTATCTGACCCTTCGCGGACAAAGTGGATGCAATACACCGTTTCCGAGAGCCGCGCAACCGTCACCAACTCCGGTCCTTCTTGGGGCTCATCAACTACTATCGCAGGTTTATACTACACTTTGCAATGCTCACCACACCCCTCACAGATACACTCAGAGGACAGGCATCAGGGATGCTAAGATGGATGTCTGAAATGACAAAAAGCTTTGAGGATCTGAAGGAGGCTATGTATCGCGATGTGGTAGTACATACTCCTGACTTCTCTGCTCCTTTTATCTTATAGACCGACGCATCTGGCAGTGCCCTAGGGGCAGTCTTACTACAAAGATGGAGGAAAGATGAGCGCCTGGTCACATTTTGCAAGCTGCAAACTTAGCCAAACTGAAACCAGGTATGCCAACATAGAGAGGGAATGCCTAGCCATACACTGGGCAGTAGAGTATTTTAAATATTATCTGATGGGCTGGGAGTTCCTGGTGGTGACGGATCATGACCCACTGCAGTGGTTAACCAAAACACAGATAGAGAACACCTGCATAACCCACTGGGCACTCGCTCTTCAACCTTTCAAGTTCACGGTAATGCACCGCCCCAGCAAAGATAACCTTGTGGCGGATTTCCTCTCTAGATATATCAGCTCGGAGGATCCAGCTGAGAAGGCACGCCAAGCACATGAGAGGAAACACCAGACAACTTGGGATCCCCAGCAAGATGTCAAAATGCCACAAGGCAGCTTAAGGGGGGAGGTATGTGGTGGTAAGTCCCCACAGGCGCTAAGGGTGCTGGGGGCATCCCCAGGGTGAACAAGCAGGCCCCCTGTGCCCTGGTAAACTTACCTCCGGGAGCGGAGCCAAAGACACAGCTGCAGCTGCATGAGCTGGCATTATGCCAGCTCTTCAAACAGCTGTTTCCTGGGTGGGGCAGTGCCTGGCTAACTGCAGCAGCTGGTGCCACTGCCACAGGAAATTCAAAAACCCCACTGGAAACCAGCAGGGTGAGAGAAGGAGAGAACCAGTGGGGAGCTCGCCAAGCAGGCGGTCACTTTGAAGGCTGGTAATAGCAGCACTGCAGGCTCTGCCACCGCATTCAAAGCAGGGGAAGCAGCATCCTGCTTCAGGCTGGGTATGGTCTTTCCCCAACCACCTTAATTACAAAGCTCACAGGAGTGTCCCTCTCCCTTGGTGGGAGAAGGACGCCAGAGAACGGGAGCTCATCCCTCTGGGATAAGGGTCTGAGGCTCCCGGCGCCACAACATACAGGCAACTGACCAGTGCTGAAGCTGACGCCGGACCCCGTTAAAAGGGGGGCTTGCTGGGAATCGTGGAACCATGAGCAGAACACCAGAGTGGTTGGCAAGTGGACGGGGTATAGGGGAGACAAAGCCCCGAGGAACACTGCAGCCCTGTTGTGAGTACCCCCATCATCAGGTCACTTGGGAAGAAGAACACCACTGAACCCCTCCTTTCTTCAGGTAACAGGAAGTCGTGGCAAGTGAGTTGGGGGACCCCAAGGGGGTGGTGTGGTACTCACAGCGTCCACTAGAGATGCCACAGGGCATTTGATAACAGTCTTCAAATACCTATATGGTGGTTATTAAGAGGATGCTGACCAACTATTCTGTGTGGCCACCAGGTACAGAAAATGGAACAATGGTATTAAATTGCACCAAGGGAAATTTTGCTTCCTATTGTTATAGGAATCACAACTTGTGGTAGAGGTAACTTTTATTAGACCAACTAGATTTTTGCACAGACCCCTATATGTGTCCCTTTTAGACCAAGCTTCAGGCACAGGCCTTTGATATAAGATCAGAATGAAGCATGTGTGCATGAGCATGTGTGTATGTAAAGGCCCCAGACTTAGAAGCATTTACTTATAAAATGGATACGTCACACAGAGAAAAGTAGACCTCTGCATAGTGAAATTAGCAGCTACATTAGGGGCATCCCACTGAAATAAATGATTATCTCATTTACTAATGACCTGTGAGAAACAAAAATCCGTATGCAACTCATTTCTTAGCTACTGCTCTGCAAAGCAGCACAATCTGTTAACTGAATGCATTAAATATCTAATTCAATTAACTCTCTAACAAGCCTCAGAAAACCTATTGAGAGCACTTTGCTTGATTATAAACATTGGGCCAAAGTAACAGACCTATTGATTTGGTCAACTTCAACTTATTTTCTCCACCCAATTTAATTTGTGTAGAACAAAACCTAAGTTTTAGCAGGGTCTCCCATTCCACCCTCAAGGGAAATAACTTAAAGTGACTCTGGGTACAGGGTTGGTATGTAAAGGGTCAAAGAAAGCATTTATTATGTAGCAGCTATGGACACAGGTCACATTATAAATGCAAATATGCTTTCTAGCGCAACTATTACACAGTGTTACTGACACGGTCATCTAGAATAAACAGATTGCTCCAAAGGGAAATAAACTAATTGTTCTGTATATTAAGTGTGGCCCCAAACAGATTCAGTCTTATTTCTTTGCAGTTTATCACATAATGAACATACAGTGGTGACCTCTTCCTCTAGCTTCTACTTTAGTTTCGTCTTTTCACCTTACAGCATAAACCCTTCAATACCAGTGCTGTAACCTCAACTACTAGTCTGTCACATTTCTGTTACCCTAATAATGTCCGGTTTCACTTCCTGCACCAGGAATTCAAAATCAACAATTTTTTTTGCCCAACCTCCTCACATGAGTGTCAAAACATTTCAGTTGTTAATTCCTGACTACACCCAGTTAGGTAGATTAGGCATAGTCTTTTCACTATTGCCTCCCTGGCTACTGTTCTCATCAATATTATTTCCTTTCCCTCGCTATCCATTCTCCTGCCCAGTGATATATATATATTTTATCTAGTGCCACAGCCTTGGAGCCAAATGATTAAACCTGCTCCAAGTATATGACCATATGATATGGCATTCAAAGTACAAACAGCAGCCAGATCTGTGCTACCAGTGTAACCACTCTTTGGAGTTGACCCAGTAGTAGCAACTGTGGAAATATTTCCCTTATAAAGACAGACCCCTATATATGATCCTTTTAGACCAGGAGTAAGGCACAGGCCTTTGATATACCAGTGGATCTTAAATACAAAAGTGACACTGAAAACATTTACCTTATTTTCTTGGGGAAAAAAAAGAGAGAGAAGTCATTTCTACCTTATTTTACTGATATGTTCAAATATTTATATTTGTGATGAACAGCTTTCCTTTGCAGGAACTACACCAGTTAGATCCTGTTATATCATTTAGGTGTCTTATAAACGTCTGTTATTTTATCAGGTATGGAAGTCAATGTGCAACTGCCCAGGTTTCTTAAATACAGGTTTAAAAAAAATCATTCATTCTAGTGCTTCTTCTTCTGACATTTCAATTTCTGACTGCTCATGGGCAAGGAAAGGAGTTTTCAAAAAAAATATTGAGAGCTGACATGGCATAAAGAGATAATGATATAATGCATCAAAAATAAGGTTTACACTGTGCCAGCTGTTATTATACTTACCTGAGGTGAATTTGTATAATTAAAAGAAAAAAATGAACATTATCATGTTGAGAAGCTAATGAAGCATTCAATTAACTTTGTCTATATCTCAAGACACATCAAAAGCCCTAGCTAAAGAAAAAATATTATTAAATATCCAGTCTGAAGATCTCAGAGCTGAGAACTGCTTATACTTTATGGAAGACAAAAATGGTGCAAGAGAAAAAAAAAGCCAAATACAAACTCCATTTTCATATATACATTTGTACATAATAATGTAGTTAAGCACCACAACAGATCACAGGTATAATCAGTCTTAGTAGAAAATACACTAATTATGTTACATATGAACAGAAAGATTTGCCATGCAAGACAACTTATGGTTAGATATTTGCAGGACTGAAATAGCAAAGGATACTGTCCTGGGGATAATGAGAAGCAGGACCAGGAAACCCCGCCTGCGGGGCTCAGCACTGAAAAAGACACCAAAATGGAGGAAAAAAGGCAAAACATTTACTTACCTGCAGGAGAAGCAACGCTGGAATGCCGAAAGGAAAAGCCCACGCAGTTTAAAAGTTGTGCCTTTATGTGATTAAGGCCAGCAGGTGACATCACAAGGACGTACCAGCTGACAAGGATAAAAGCAGCTGCCGGCAACAGGGAGGAGAGAGTGAGTGAGGAGATGGAGCCTGTCTGCGCTGGCAAAGGACGGAGCCAGTGTGATCAGGGATCGCCCGGACGGCGAACGGCAGCAGAGGCTGCAAAGGATCTCCCCACCTGGGGTATTGAAATTGAGCCCCAAAAGGGGACGAGTATTTGGGGCGACTCACCCCTAAAACTGCTGGGGACGCACGCTGGTGGAGCCATTGAACCACAGCACGACAGGTGCAGTGAAACAGAGGGAGAGGTTGAAGCTGACCCCGAGGGAACGGGAGTCTCCCTGCATGATCGCTCCCAGGTACCAGGTTGGGGAGCCGGGCTGGGGGCAGCAAGGATAAGGGGACCCCAAAGGACCAGCATCGAAGGAGCACTACCAAGCATGGGCAGGAGGGCTTAGACAGCCAGCCAGTAGAACGCTGGACTGGAAGGTCCCTTGGGGCTTTCTTCTATATTTTTTTCTTCTTTTCTTCATTTTATTTTCTTTACCCCTGCCCAACAGGACAGGGGCACCCCCCCACCCCCCCCGTTGGCTCCAGGAGTAGAGCTGACCCGCTCAAGGGGGTTCCAGATCAAGGGCCTGAGGCAACTGACCATCCTTCCCCAAGGAGTAGGGGGGATATTGCCTAGGGCAATAAGGAGTGATGATACCACAGAGCACGCGCAAGAAACATCCATACCGGAGGGTTCCATTCCAAGACCAGGCGTCCTGCCAGAGGCTGGTATAAGGTTGGGGTGTAGGGGAGGTAAAGCCCCACAAACATCCTGCAAGCAGAGTCGTCATCCCTGAGGGGAACTTCGAGGCTGAACCCCCCATTGATTTAACATTCAAAGACATGGCAGGCGAGTTCAGGGAAAGCCAGAGGGACAACCAAAGCCCATCGTGGGGAACCCACAAAGCCAGAGAGCAGACATCCTCTACTGCCTGTGCCAAGGCGGCGCACGAGCGGGCATTCGAGGCCAGGCAGGAGCAGATACAGGCTAACTGTTGAAAAGCATTGACCTCTTAGAAATGTAGTATTCAAGCTAGTGGTTGCTCTTCTGTAGGACAGGGGTGTCAAACTCATCTGGCTATGTAGACAGGATAGGACTTGTTCAGATCGCTGTACCCAGAAAGGACCCTCTATAAACTGGGCAGACAGTTAGGGGGAGACTTACCCTTCTGCGTAATCTGTCCCTTTCTTCCCGGATAGCATTCATGGTAGCCTTGGTCCTGTTCAGCTCCTCCTCTTTGCTGCACAGCATGGCAGTGAGGCTCTCATTCTCTTCCCTCAAGCCAGCCAGCTCCTTTTCCCATCGAGATCTTTCTTCAGAGAAATTTGGGTAAAGGTCCCGTCCTAGTACACCTTCTATTTCCTCTACTGTCTGCAAAAACAAAGTGACACTAAAATAAAAAGGAGCAAGACAACAGGTTTTGAAGAGAGACCGTTAGCACATTAATCACCACTCTGTAATGATGTTAAAGGAGATACGTAAATTATATGTATGGTGTATGCCCCCACATACAGAATTAACGCATTTAAATTTGTACCTTTTGTTTAGTTTAACAAAAAATATTTTAAATTGAAGCTAAAATTATAGTATTTTATAATCTCCCCACTGTACAGCACCATAAGCACACTGACAGAAAAGGGGTGCTTTATAAACAAAATCACCATCTCATTTACATACATACATATAAACAATGCTATACAGTTTGCATTGACACAGGAACATTTCCTCTGAGGATCTCCAAGTATTTCCAGTGCATTGAGTAAGCCTCACCATAGGTAAGTGAAGTGCCTATTTAGCAAGTAAAACAACAGAAAGACATTTCCAGTTCGTGCCTGGCCCTTCAGCAGACATGCAGGGTAGGACAAAACCCGAAGACCTTCTCTTTACTCTAGCAGGCTTTGCTTCAGGGACAACTGCATCTCCACATGTGAGGGTGGCAGAAGGATGTTTCTTTTTATGCATCTGCAGGGACACCCTGTCCGCTTTGGGGAAATATGAGATAAGAGAAGGAACCTTAGCCAGGCATCTTGCAGGGAAAGGTTTCATTATTCATTAAAATGGTGCAGCCTTTACAGCCCCTATGTACGTAATGGCCCTAGGAAGGAACGGTGCACAGAGCCTTACACATCTTCCTCCTTGTCTGGACTGTATTTATTTCAAAGACACAAATAACACACTATGGTTGCCAACTGTCCTTGCTTTGGAAGAAGATGATCTGACTAGCAGTTTCTTTCTCTTGGTATGGGGTCACATTTCTCCTTCATATGTGCTTGTAATAGGTTCACAACTATAAACCTATTGACCCATACCGGTATGGATCAAATATCAAAATATGCTATTTGTTAGCAGGTGCCTACCCTCATTTACTGATTAGCAATCCCTTGTAATTGTTCTGCAACAAAAAAGCTGCAATCCTTCATTTATTATTTGTACCAAAATCTACAGGTCTCCAATAATCATATGCAGGAGACAAGACAGGCCATTTCAACACAACTTAACGCTTCAAGGAACATTTAAAATTTTGGATGCATGAATGGATTTCATTCTTGAAATGTGAAGAAGGGGAAATAAAACTCCTTAGAGACAGAGCACAGTAAAAGAGGGTATTGGAGAGTCTCTTGATAGTGAAACCAATATACTGGAAAGCCAGTCAAGGAGTGAAATCTCTTATTTGGAATAAGTTTCACATTTACAATTAAATCTACTTACTGGCAGTGGTTTAATATGCAACAAATCTGACACGTATTCTCTTTGTCAGCATCGCTAATTTGTTCTGATGCCCCTTTCAAACTAGTTTTGCCGCAGGAAGAAAAGGTGAAAGAGCAAAAATGATCAGTAAGAAAAGGAAAAGATTCCACACTCTTTACCCAAAGACCTCTTTTGGAAAAGAAACATAATAGGTTACATGTACCCACCTCTAACACTGACACTCATCCCGCTGCTCTGACAGGCACTATGACAGCAACTATGGATATAAATTAACTAAATCCAAATATAATCCTGACCTTAAACTCCCACAGTCTGATGAGACTGACTTCCATTTGCTGACTAAACAGTGGTTCTGGGTCTCTGGATGCTTGGATGCTTTGCCATAGCTCTGGTTTGGTGACTAGCACACCATGGTATTTGTGACAATGAATAAAAGTTAATTGGGACACAAAATACCTGTGTAACTACTGCATTACTGATTTTTCCTTCCACTCATTAATTAAACAGTGTTACAACAAGTTTGACTGTGTACAGTGATACATCAAAGGTACATCCAGGATCTAGCTTCATGCACTGTAATTAGACCCAGGAGCTGATGATCTGAGCACAGAAGTGGATGCCAGGAACACCTTAATTCCAGTCCTTGCTCTGACACTGCTTCCTGTGGTATCAGACAAAACATAAATTCTCCCCACCTCAGTTTTTCTCAATACCTTATGTCACAAAGGTGTGGCATAGAGATAATAGACAAAAACTTTAACAGATGTTTTAATCTTCACAGCTTCATAAGTGCTAGGTATCCATTACTTTGATAGTTATTTGATGTTCTAAATATCTTGAGCATTAGTCAACCTGCTCTATGTAAAGTTCTTAAACAAATGTTACTCTTACAATAACACAGATAGATGGGCAATCTGTTCATTTCAAGGTCTTGTATGGTTTGTAAAGCAGGAAACTGCAACTTGTGCAAGCTACAGGTTTTGTTTAGGTCAAACACTTACCAGCAACAGTATTAAAATGAAGATGAAATCTAATCAGCAAAGGAGGAGGACACAGTATTTCTACATATGTGGGCCTGCAGCCAGGAATATGGCTGTAAGTTAAAGCACAGGATCAGGATTCCCGGGCCCTGTTCGTGTTTCTGCCTTCTTCTAGGTGCTCTCATCTAATACCTCTCAAAGAAAAGAGGCACAAAACGGGCCTGGGGTCAGAGAAGCCAGTCTCCAGGCTCTGCATATATATTAACTGTACGTGCACTCTTAACTTGTTTCTGCCTTTGTAGGATTACATCCAAGGCAGTTTCTTCATCATCTTCTGAAAAGCCTGTGACCCCCTGGCTGCTATTATGATTCTAGCACTAACAACCCAAGGCTACGGCAAACAGGAAAGTATTTGCCTCCCCTATCCCTAGCTCTAAGTTAGTTATGCAAACAAATCATGTGGAGACAGGAGAACCAACTGCTGCCACTTACTTACACTGTAAACATCTGACTACTGTTTCACTCAGTAGAGCAGGGGTGTCAAAGATATGGCTGACAGGCTGGATTCAGCCTGTCAGCCAATCCGTGGTGCTGCCTGTTGCTCTAGTACGTGTCCCACATGCAGCATGTGTCTGTCCCAGTCTTCTGCTTGCTGTGTGCAGTATACACGGGAAGCTGGTGAGCAAACAGGACCAGTCCAGGGCATGTGATGGCTCTAGCATAGAGGGCTGGTCTGTGGGCCTGATTCTAGACAGCTTGATACCCCTGCAGCAAAGGATAGTTACCAGCGTTAAGCAAGCTAAAGAGTGTTCAAAGGCAGCTTCTGCATCTTAATCTGCCTCCTACCCCACTGAATCTACTTGCCGCACTTTCTGCATGAGCTCTCCAGTAGGTAGGTAAGAAAAGGCACATCAGTCTTTAAAGAACAATCTTGGTAACTGAAGATGTTTAATCCCAGTGCTCCATAAATACTGGATTCACAATTAAAAGCCCTAGTCCCAATTTTGAAAGCATTTCAAGAAACTCTTCCAAGATGCCTAATGGATTATCTTGCCCTTCCTTCTCATTCTCTCCCTCTTCACCTCCATCAGTGATCACTTCCCCAGACAACTACATTTTTTCTGCTAGAAGTACCAAACTCTGTCTTGAAGGTGACACCCAGAGGGAGGCAGACCATTGCCATTAGCAGTCCAAAGGCTATGAACTCACTTGAGAAGGTTAGAATGGCTACAGGCCTCCTTTGTTTCTGTAAGGCTTTCAGTTTAGCTCGCCCACAGCCACAATATAAACAAAGACAGAAAGGGAAGGAGATAGAACCTGGACGAAGAAGAAATAAGAAAATATTGCCTGAAACAATTAAACTAGATCACACAGTTTTACACTGCGATTGAAATAAACCTTACAAAGTGCTCGGATACTATAGAAGACAATCACTTTGTAAGCAACAGATTACATAGAGAAGTGTGGGAAGTCTTAGAAAAGCAATCAAATAAAATTTAGGCCATTCCAGACAGTAAGTTTTTAAATGTTTGATAAATAAGTGTGAGTCTGGTCACTTATACACTTTATAACTGACAATTCAGTAACCTGAGGAGTCAACGGGAGAAGAACATATTGGCTAAGGACAGACATTACACATAAACTGGTTTAATTGATCAGAAACTGGTTTAAACCTGTAACAGAACAGATGTTCAGTGCACATAAACCAGTTTGAAAATGGCTGAAACCCGTTTGAGCATGAGTGACTGGTGCCTCCTGAACCTGAGGGGCACCCACAGAAGCCGTCAGCAGTGGCAGCCCTGTCAGGGGGAGCACCAGCCCTACCAACAGCATCAGTGTTACACACTGGGGGGACACCGGCCCTGTCATGGGGGGCACGTGCAACCCCTACCAATCGCCTATGGGTTTGAGATAAACCTGGCTGAATGTAGTATTAGACTTAACTGATTTGGCTCAAACCTGTTTATGCAATGTCTGTCCCAGACCCGTTGCTAGTTTAAGTTAAATCAGACTCCCTCAGCATCCCAGCATGCTCTCTGGGCTGGGTGGGTCTCCACAGCAGAACTGGCCCCTCCCCTCTGCTCCCTGGCTGCAGCTCTGGCAGAGGCTGCAGGTATAGCGGCA